>NW_010232498.1:0-18212 GCF_000690775.1 Eurypyga helias | reverse complement strand
GGCTGGGGAGGTCGTGCTGGGGACCGCGGCGGAGAAAGTCTTCCTTCGTCCCAAGCGTGCCCGGTCCCCGAGGAAGGGAGAACAAACCCAAGAGCGGGGCGAGCGAAGGGGAGCGATTCATTCCCCAGGAGGAGGGTTTGGGAGCAGAAGGGTCCCTCCGCTCCCTTGCAAGAGGAGCTGGTAGGGGAGAGAAGGGAGCTCTGGCTTCAAGGTCAAAACGGAGCGCACCCAAAAGGGATAGGAGCGAGCGGGTTATCCCGGGTTTCTAAAAGCAAAAATGCCAGAACACGGGAATGGTTTCACGTTACATCTTTTTTTTTTTTCCTTTCCCATTCCTATAATTAGGAAACAAGATTTGGTGACCCAAATTATTTCCATTATACAAGGTCCACGGGATTCTGCGGCTTTACAGGAAAATCCACTCAGAAGTGTTGCTGGTCTGTCACAGGCTGTTGGGATGCTTGGGCGGAGAGGGGGAAAAGGCAGAGAAGGGGGGGAGCGTCCCCCACACAATAGGTGTTGGCAATAAACTACTTGTTCTTCCTATCAAGCGTGCTGCAGGGACAATTGTTTAGGTTCGGCAATCAGTGTGCATGTCAGTTTTAATGAGGGTGGGGAAGTTCATCGTGCACATAGAGCAGGGATTGTAATTGACTCCTAGACTACAGTACTGTCAATGCTGACATTAAAAGGCTTTATTCATTACTTGCTACGGTATCTCCAAGCACTGAAATGCCTGATTATTTTCAAAACTACTGTACACTTGAAATCTTCCTGATTGTACTTCAGAGTTTGTTCCAGCTAGGGTGCCCTTTGCCGATTCCTTTGAAAAACAATTAAAGCTGTGCTTGAAATCCATTTAGCTTGCTGATGCTGTTTATCTTTCAAAAAAAGCTCTGTCTAGGCAGCCAGTTCTGCTTCCAATTTTGAAAGCTCTATTTAGGCCTCTGCAGATTACTAGTCTGCTTCCTGAGATTTTTGACAGGATCCTCATCTCCCAGCTGCTTTACAGGATCCTGACCTGCCCGCCTTGCGGGAGCAATGAGTCCTCTGCCGAAACCTCACGGATCGGGCAGCCTCCAGGCGGTATTTACAAGCCTGGACAACACAACTGGTGGGATGTCACACCAAGGTCACATCAGCTCCCGTGGTGAGGCTCTGCGAGCAACCTGTTTTACTCCACACACAGGTGGAAACCAGCATGCCAGCAAGAGTCCATTCCCTGACTCCATTAGCAATCTGTTCAAGAACAACAGATCAGAGGCTTTCAGGAGTCTAATTCCACCACATCAGATAAGATTGTCTGGGTTAATCAGCCACTTTTGATCTTCTGTAAACTGATGTAATTTGTTTTTCTGTACCAGTATTCTGCTACTATGCCAAGGGGATACTCAGGAATGGCCTCCAGTTAAAATAATCTCTAGCTTTCCTGTCTCTTGCAAGAAAAAGTAATCCCTGGTTGCAGAACACTGAAGATATTCCTAAATGATATTATCTAATCTAGGGTTACTTCAGGAAAATTTCACTGGCGTAAACCAAATTCACAAAACTAAAGCAAGGGCAATGGATGGTAATTGAGGACTGGGAAGAATCCTGCTGGCTAGTCACAGACACAGAGCAAACCACAGCTCTACAGCACTGCTGCTCCAGCAGCTGCCGTGGAAGAAAGCCAACAGCACCCTGCCAGTGCCGGGAACACCCTTGGATTTAGACTGTTTTATTACCTTCGGCATATGTACAGACACCTGAGTGAACTGAAACAGAAAAGTCGAGTGGTATTCGCCAGAATGATCCCCTCGCATGAATGTCCTGAGAAATTTCAATTCAACCCCCTCTCAACTCCATGGCTGGGGTCATAGGGAACAGGGATGCAGTAGGCCCAGTAGTTCTGCTACAGGTAGAAATCAAAGAAACTCACTCGGTTATCCCCCTTCCAGTAATTCAAGGAACTGAGCTGGTCTTCTAGGTCTTTAGAACAAAGAATAATATTATAATACTATAATATTAGCTGATACCTTTTGTCTCTTAGTACAGGTACTTCAGTAAAGTCAATATCAGGTTGAAAGATTTGTGGACAAGCCATGCCAGGGCACCAGGCAAGAAGTACTTATGGCTTCTAGGAAGATGCTCATGTTGCTTTTTCTAAGTAAAGGTAGACACAGTGCCCTTCTGACACAGCCTCCCTGCCACAGGTTTTATCAGTGTAGGATCCAGGTGCCGTTTACTCCCTATAAGTGCTAAAAATAAGTAATCACTTTTTCTAAATCTAGAAAATTAGTTCAAACACTTTTCCAATTTATCAGTGGTTAGTATCTCCCTTAGATCCAGCAGCGACTACCAAGAATTAAGTAAGATTAATACCAAACCCGGAGATTGCTGTCCTTGGTATCTGAGCAAGTGAACCATTTGTATATTGCTGAAACTTTTACAAGACTATGCTTGAAGGGAATATAGAACACTTCAGAAAGACAGTAAACAGTTCTGTAAGCCAGATAAATCACTTCTGAGTACTTGCTTACACTTTTGACATATGCATTGCCTTGGCTAATTTCAAAATTTTTTTAATTACATCTTAAGAGATAGTCTAGATGCTTTTGTAATGTCTTTGTAGCATAGACACATACAGAAACTCCCAGGGTGCTTCTTTGTCATCAGCAGATATATGGTGATATTAAAAATACTGCTTCAAATGATCTTTGATCACTTCAAAGATTTTCTGGGTTATATCATCTTTCTAAAAGAACTTCATGACTCCAAGAAGGGTTTAGTGGTCACAGGCTGGCTTGATGGTCCCTAAAAATGTTTGCTGTATTTGGAATTTTCTCAGCTTCTCCAGCTTTTATCACCAATTCTTCCAAGATTTCTCCGAAGAAATCTCACCCCTCATGGACTATTGTAAGAAGGGGACTATTTTTGCCCAGCTCCATATGGTCAAAAAGCACTTGAATATCTTAAATAGAATTTTTTTCTTTTTTTTTTTTTTTTACTGCCCCTATGCTGTTGTATCTTCCTAATGATTTTTAACAAAGCAGACATTCTGACCATGCCTCAAAGGTAGTTTCATACAAACCTACAGATCTTCAAGTTTAGTGTGATCATTTTTTATTTATCACAACACAGAGAGAAGCAGAAAAGTTTTTCATCACTCTTCCCATTTCTGCTTTACTATCAGATTAAGCTGAAAGAAAAAGAATGTTAGTACTTTTCTCATGAAATGCATTATCTAGCCTTTCCATTAAAAAAAAAAAAAATATGGATTCCACCAACATTAGAAGTTATATAGGTAAATTGTAGGTTACATCCTTTTCCCCAGCAGATTTCATTATTCAGCTGATTTTGACCTGATTTAGTCTTGGCATCAAATCTGTGATGACAGCCAAGCTTATACAGAAAAGGGTGGGAAAATCTTTAGTGCCCAACTGCATTATATACTGTGTATTTAAAATCCTCTAACACTCAGAAAAAAAAGGAGATAAAACTGGGGTCACTGCCAAGCACCTAAATATTTCTTTATCTGAATAGCCAAGTCATTGATTTCTTGGACTTTTAACAGTTTCTGCCCATATCAATAGAGTTTCTTACAGTCTTGATCAAATGGATTGTCTTCACTTACATCCTTTTTAAAGCTCAGTGGCTGGATATCAATTCTTTGGAAAATGTATACCCCAAACCCAGTTTTGGTAGATAACCAAGACAAGATATGGATACCTTTTCTGTAAAGTTAACTAGAGGGTCCTTCACTTGCCTCCTTGCACCTCCTAAAGGGTACAAGGGGTCTTTCAGTCCCCTCCTCTCCTGCATCCACATACAGAGATCATGGGAACCTGCAGAAAATACACCTGTCCTTGGCTTTATCAAGACTCTGATCTGGATCTCAGGAGAAAGCTGAACTACCTGTTCAGGGAAGAGTTTTCCATCAGTGGGGACATCAGGTTACCTTGGATGCCAGGGTCTTGATTGCACCTCTAGCAATGTGCTTATGATTAAGGAGTCCTGATTTTGGGCATGTTGATTGCAATTTAAGTTCTGCTCTGGGAGCAGTAAGATAGATGCTTAGCTCCTTCTTGGCTCTGCTTCTAGTCCAGCTTGCCCTCCCTGCTGTAGTCCTAGTAGTTTTCTTTCCAGCTACTCATTTCAGTATCAGATCACAAAGCTGTTACTTAGGGTTTTAAAGGATCCCATTGCATTCATCGTAGCAAAGATGTTACCAGATGCACTTCCTTCCCTCAAGAACTTACAGGCTAGAAAGATAAGAAGAACTAAGGACTGGACACAAGAAAGTACTATTATTTCTGTTTTCCTGGGAATTGAGATGCAAAAAGCAGAAGTAGCAACCCAACACCACAACACCAAGTAAGAAATCTGCAGTAGAGCAGGAGCTTAATTCAGTCTGCTGTGTCCCAAGTTAGTTCTCTGATCACCACCTCAGCTGTCCTTTCAAAGCCCAGCATAAGCTGTGTGTAAAACTAAACCTTCAGCTGGCCCAGCTTTGCTTCATTTCCATGGCCAGAACTCCTACAAAACTGCAGGAACTTATGCTGACATGCATTTAGCCATATATTTTTTCCTCTGACATATGGTATTTACAAGACTGTTCTATAGTACCATGGTTATTTTAACACACATGTCCTTGATTGCTTGGAATAAGGCTAGAAAATCCTTTGGGTACCAAATATATATATATATACATACACACACATTCATACATTGCTATTACTGATTGCAATCAAATTTATGTGGATTCTTCTAGTGACTGACACATGGATGATTAAGGAGGTAAACTGTGAGCTTCATATTTAAGGGGACCTCTACTCTACACGCTGCCATGGGAGTGTGTTTGTGGAAGCACTCACCGCAAGAACTGCCAATTCGGGGCAAAAAGTGTTCTCAGCAAGAAAGCGTTAGAGAATTCCTGTGCCTCATTTCCCATCCAGCCCTACTGCTTCCCTGGCACACACACTCACATAATCAGGCACACCACTGACCCACGTTATATCTGCGCCAGGAGCCTCGAGAAGCAGGGGCCATCAGGGCAGGTGACAGTCACCTCTTCAGGTGCAGAGTGGGGAATAAAGCAGATCTCCTGATTTCTCTCTAAAATGGGCTTCTCCAGAAAATATGCAAAGAGGATCTCCTTCTGCAGGGGGAATAGAGATTTTTCTAAAAGCAATACAAGGCTGTCTGTTCCATCGAGGTGAAGGCAGCCAGGGTTGTGGGGAGAAATCTGGGAAGCCTGTACCCTGCCTTCCCCTGGCAGGGCTGCCAAGTTGAATGCAAAACATGTACAAATTTCTGGTTACCCCGAGCAACAGTAGCAAACCTGCAGCTTTCAGAGGCAGCAGACAAGGCAGAGAGAGGGACAGGGGGCTGGGGCAGGGGCAGCTCACGGGGGCTGCCATGGCACAGGAGAGGGAAGGAAAGTTGGGCCTTCCTGCTTGTGGTCTCCTTTATGTTCCTGCTTTCAGGCAGAGCCTCCACACTATACCACCTAGTTTTAAGACAGCTGCATCTGCTGCTGGTCCCTGATCCCAGAGGGAACAAGAGAGCAGAAGCACCAACAAATCGCCTCCCTGGAAGGCTTCATGTTCCCAGTCATTACACATCTATTAATCCCAGAAGTATATGAGTCATGGGCAGATGCCTGGGGAGTGAGTTAAATACACCACGGGAGCCATAGGTCTGCCTCCTGACTCACACTGAAGCCACTGGTGTCAGCTCTAGTGATTTTCTACCTGCCTTCATGGTGCTTGGATTGGCCAGGTCCCCCAGTGGCAAAAGGAGCCTTATTTTTCTTTAAAAAACAGAGTAGTAGAGTTGCAAAACCTCTGGATTGTACCACAGGGTAGAAAAACCTGAAAATTTGACCTATATGTTTTACAAGGTACTGCATAAAGAACTCAAAATCCTGCAAATCCTCAGTAAAACTGAGACTTCTGAATCTCATGACCCCTGTGGGGCTGACCTCTGATTCTCAAGACTGGGGCCAGCAGTCCTGATGAGGAGCAGTTTATGCTGCTCTTCCCTCATGTTGCCCTGATGAGGGGTTGGAGAGTCGTGCTCTGCAGTGACAACGATGTTCAGTCAAAAAGAGACGCTTTGGTTTGTTTCAACTCCCACCACTGCTCTTTGCTGATGTCAAGTGCACACATTAACAGAATGACCTTCCTTTCTACCTTGGAAGAGATGTATCTTTTAAGTCACGACATTTTAAGAAATATTACGGCTCCAGAAGGAGCATGGCATACAGGCACCTAAAGGTGTTCTGCATCTACTTCTTACCAGTACACCAACTATACTCAAAGCCTACCTTTACCTAATAAATAATAATATAAGCATTCATTTGTTAGGTAGAAAACATTCCCTTGAAAATGTTCTAGGATAAAAACAAACAGAATGATCTTTTTATACAAATAGAGCTGCCAGGCTTTTATGGAGTGGCCCAGGGGTCTGTAAACAGCTACGCAAATTGGCATTTACAGCTGTACTTGTGGGCTCTGCTTCCAAAGGCAAAATTTGCCATTGTGGTAATACACTTAATCTACACAAGACACACAACCAGTCTGCTCTTCATTACCATCTGGTGGTTGTTGCATGGAGTGGCATTACTCACGTCTCAAAAAGTTACTGAGAGGAATTTTTATATCACCACCAAAAAGGAAAGGGTGTTGTAGCTGTAGTAGGCAGCACAAGGGGGCTGGTTTTGTCTTGCAGGCATTGATACAGAGGCATCAGGCCCAGAAAGTACTGACAAAATGAGCAGGTGGAAAAGAGAAAATTAAGAAGCATCTGGTGGTACTTCAGCATTTTGTCACATTATTTAAGGCATACCTGAACATCATTGGCAAGGAGCTGAGAATTGCTTGAGAAGCATAGTGCACTGTTCCCTCCCACTGACAGCAGTAGCAGCTGAGGCCATTTTGCAAGATAAGGTATCTTGTTAACCACTTGTAATCACTAATTCTCAGTTCTCCTTCTCTAGTTACCTAGAGAGGTATCTCACAAGTGGTATCCTAGCAGGGGCATTATTTTCTCTGTGGTGAGCATGAGGACAGATATATCTCACAGTGTATGCTGTCATGCTAAAGCTAGAAACTAGCAACATTAAATATGATGAAGCTGTCCTTACTCCACATACATTTAGATTCCTCCAAAAAAATGGTGTAGGTTAGGATACTTGAGCAGCTGGGAAGAACAGCAGCTGCCTCCACTCCTGTGCCTCTGAGGAGGATGCTTGTATTTGGTACACAGTACCTCCCCGCTACTGCACTGTACAGTCTCTTCCCCTTCCCACCCAAGGGTTTCCTCAAAGGGAAACTGTGCAGTGTGATTCAGCTTGGAAGGGACTTTTGGAAGTCATTGGTCCAATCTCCTGCTCAAAGCACAACTAGCCTCAAAGTTACATCAAGCAGCTCAGGGCCTCTGTGGAGATCCTCACCCTTTTCTATCTGCCTGGAGTACTTCTTATCCTTGGAGGATGTCTTATGAAGGAAGGGGAGGCTGTTCTTACACTGAGTGAAAGAAATACAATAACTGATGAAGTACAATACTCTTTTGCTTTTACCTAAGTGTAGGTATCAACAGATAATTGATAAACAGTGACAAGTCCACCCTAAGCATTTTGCAACAGTAGAAATAAAATCCCTTGGCCACAGTCACAGAGGGTGCTAGCTACACCATAGGGTTGATCCAGTGCAGTTGCAGCATCTCTTGTCTTGTGCACTAGATCGAATTTTTCAAGAATAGCATGAAATGAAATAAAATTAATTCATTGCTATCATTATTAAATTCACAGAGCATAATACACTTGAAAACAGAAATAGTTTTATGGCCCAGGAGCTTTTTAGCTTTAAATAAGATGCACTCTTCAGTTTCTTTCCCAGCTCTGCCACTGATTTCTCTGACCTTGGATAAGCCATTTAGGCCAAACTTCTCAACAAGTGTAGCTAATACTAAGTGCATGAACGTATATGAAGGCTTTTATAAGTAAGAGTGACCCAGATCTTGTGGAGGCCAAATACCCAAATCTGCATTTAAAATTTTGATCCCCGGACCTCCGTGTCTGAATTCCCTTTTCTGTAAATTTTAGAGGAGAGTTACACGTGTTATAAGGATATTTGAAGGTATTAATTAGTTCAAATGCACACAGTGGCTTAAAAATTAAAAGTATATAAGTACTACATATTACTAACAAATAGGTCAGTATTTAACCACTACTCATGTCCTTGTTTAGACATTCTGTCGACTTTGTGTCTGGTTTTAGATGTTTAATACATAATCAGCTTTCTAAATATTTCTGTGCTGGACACTGGCATCAGAGTACATGAGATTAACACTATCTGAAAAATAAACACTCCTTAAGCCAATACACTGTCTACATGAACAGGCCCCCACAGTCACCTCCCTCACCTCTTAGCCCACTTAGACATAAGAAATTAAAGACTTCCACTGCCGATGGCGAAAATGAGTGGGTGGAAAACCCAGGGGACAAAAAAGAAGCTGAATATTTTACAGAGACATATATGCAGTTCCAGGAGGCAGACTTCACAAGAAGAATGGTTTTAACAGGATGGATGAGGTCTGCACTCATGAGTGCTCTTTCTTATCTCGTGGAAAACCATCTGTGTCTTCCCTGTCTTATTACTCCAGAGCAATGCATGCTCTTTTCCCTGCTGTATGGTTCAGCTCACAGCCCAAAAAGATGAAGTACAAATCTACTCTGACTTATGTACGTTTTAGACACCAGGGTCATTTAGGTTCTGTTCCAAAACTCACTGAAGTAAACTAAAAACCTGCCACTCATCCTGGGGATTCTGGATCAGAACCAGAAAGCATTTTTTACTCTGAGTTCCTGTTTTACTATGGTGCTGGGGTTTTCTCAATATTTATAATACTTTGTTTTCTTACAGCCTTTGTGTTGTTTTATCCTATTATACAAATGTTCTAATTCCCCAGTTACCCACCTGACAGACAGGCAGGCAGTATTTTGCCTTCATCAAAGGGGGGTGGAGAGGAATTTGACTTGTCTGCCACTCCTGTGGCTAACCCCTCAGACTGGTCTAATGCAGAGGCAATATTGAAACACATTTTGCAGATTTTCTGAAATGAAAATCTTGTTAATGTCCAGAAGCTAATGTAAAATGTAAGCCTTAATGTGCTATGTGGAGAGAAATTCTCTGAACCAAGGAACAAATCACTTAAGGAGACACTTGGCAAGACAAAGGAAGACACAACAGAGAGGTTAAGAATATGAGAAGTTAACTCATGGGAAGGATCCAAAAATCACACCCTACAGTAGGAAGACATAAGAGGGAAATGCTTCCTACTTACAAAATTAAGTATATTCTTGATATTTCTTTTTTTGTCCTCTACTGCCAATTAAACTAAGTCTTCTTTCAACATCTTCACTTCTATCCAGAGATGGTATTAGAAAATACCTGAAGCCAACATTGCTGACATCACACAAATGCTTGCTGCTGCTTAGGGGAAAAAGAGGATGCTCCTCCACTCCTCATCTTACCCTTTCCTGCTTCCTGAGCATTCAGGTTCTGCTGATTGTCCTACAAGAGGAGTCAGGATAGTTCTGCTCTCTGTGGTGGGTTTGAAGACAGACATAAACAGTCCAGTCTTTTCCAAAATGCATGAACAGTGAATAAGCCAATAACCCCTGTTGCTCAACCATCCCTCCCACAGGCCTCTTTCAAGAGCACTTATCCCTGGGAGAGTCTCTGTGCCACTGTGCCCAACACTGCTGTGGGGAGAGATATCAGCAGGGGCTGCACACTAGTAACATTCTAGTTTTGTCATCTGGCTGAAGAACCTCTATCTCACATCTTTACCAGTTCTCTTTCTTTGTGTCCAAATCCTTTTTTCTTCCAATTCTTCTCTTTGCAGTTATTTTAGGTTTTATTTTAGGGCTCTTTTTCAACTACCTAAAAACAGCACAAATGACAGGGCGTAATCTATTTCTCAGTTTATGGACCGCTTCCAGTGACTGCTGCCAGCCCACATGACATATATAAATCATGGATTTTAGACTTGCACCCCTGCATCAGTTAAAGAGATAAGTAAAATTACTTGTTGTCTTACACCTCCCTGTTGACAAAGTGACTCCCAGCTGAAGAGATTCGCATGTGCTCTTTATTTCAGCAAGCAAAAAGCATCTGTCTTACTCATCAACTGTGCTCCTGAGACAAGAAACGAGTGTGCAAGCAGATGTTGTGTAGGACTATTGCATTTGTTAGTCATGCCCACTTTGTTTTCTCCCAGCATAGGTATGACTATACATGGTGATACATATCTAATGCTGTCATTTTTATGGCTGTAAATCCACTCCACAGAATTCCAGAGGAATTTGCCACCAGCAAAGAAACCAGCCTGCAAGTTTTCAGTCTGGCAACTTTTATTGTCATATTTTGCTATATTTTTCTAATGTTCACTTTTAAATGTGAGAGATGGAATAATCTGTAAACATACCCTTGAAATATAATGCAAATTTTCATTCTTGTCACCTTCGTGACAGCAGACAACCTTGATAATGAGTGGAAATACAAAATGCCTACCTTTCATGAGGTGGGTGCAATGGCAAGAGGCTAAAGAACAGCTTCTATTTGCAGGGACCATTCTTGGATCTGTTCTAGCTTTTACTCTTTAGGGTCTTACCACTTAAGAGGCACAACCTCTTAAAAAGCAAGTACTATACGATCTGAACCAAAAGGGGAGACCTTATTGCAGCCTTCCAGTACCTGAAGGGGCTACAAGGAAGCTGGGGGGGACTTTTTACAAGGGCCTGTAGTGACAGGACAAGGGGTAATGGGTTTAAATTGAAAGCGGGGAGGTTTAGATTGGATATCAGGAAGAAGTTCTTCACAGAGAGGGTGGTGAAGCACTGGAACAGGTTGCCCGGAGAAGCTGTGGATGCCCCATCCCCGGAAGTGTTCAAGGCCAGGCTGGATGAGGCTTGGAGCAGCCTGGTGTAGTGGAAGGTTTCCCTGCCCATGGCAGGGGGTTGGAACTAGATGATCTTTAGGGTCCCTTCCAACCTAAACCATTCTATGATTCTATGAAAACGTCTTTTTTCTTCTCTTACTGAACTTGGCTGTTTGACAAGTATGTGATTGGGAGGCTGGGCTTCCAATGCACTAAGGATATTTTCAGGTAGATCTAATTTTAATACTGGAAGTGCTGGCCAATGGAAAAGGCCCATGTTCAGCACCAGTTTTCATCCCAAATCAGAGTTAAGTCAAAACCCTATGACTTTTAATGTAAAACTAGTTTTGAGGAAATACTATTTAGGACCTTCAGTCTTCCCAGCAATGTAACACAGCAAACAAGCAGGGACTACTGTAGGATAACAAAGAAACTGGAAGTACAGTTTCCATGGAAGAATTGCAAACCATAAGTAGAAGCAGGCAGCAATGTTACCACCCTTTAGAGTAACAAGATCACAAAATACTTGAAATTGGAATGGGAAGTTATCTAGCCCACTTCCTTCTCAGCTGCAGAGCTGAGGTCAGCTCCTGCTCTGAGCTGCACTAAGCCCAAAGACAGATCAGGTTGCTCAGGACTTAGAAAGGACTGTCTTTTAAATCTGAATTTCTTGAGAGTAAATAATGCAGAAATCTATCTTTTCTCAAAGAAAAGTTCATTTTGATTAAGTATTTTCTTTCTTCTTCCTGACGAAGGAACGCTTTGATCAACACGCTTATGTGAAAATATCCCCAGAAAAGTTGCTTGTGTGACTGAACTCAGCCATTCTGCCTCTTTATCGCTAGAAGCAAACAAGTTAGGCTCTTATTTATGTGACTCATAGATTCATAAGCGTACTAAGCGAGTACATCACATCACTGAAATGGGACAAAGAGACACATTGCATTCTAGTGGCTCAGAGTGGTAAAATACTTCTCAGTATGAGAATACTACTTGTATTTCTCTACCCACTACTTTTAAAACGACTTATTAACCTTACATTTTAAATAGGGTTTTGCAGTGAGCTGCTTCAGAAAACAATGAAAAGGCAAAGCTGGAGAAAATGAACTCTATTTATGAGAAAAATAATTTCTGGACCATTATAGTAACAATGTTTCTTATACCAAAACAATTTTTAAAACCCCATACAAATAAAGATAGGACCAAGCCCAAAAACCATAGGAGAAAAGGACTCAGTCCTACAAATATATATGCAACTCGCCAGACTATGCATCAGGCTGTTAAAATCAAGGGAGCAGCTTGCAATGGAAAGGGGTACGTGTGCTCAATTTCTTCAGGATACTACATCAGGTATTAACTCTTTCTGTCCTGCTTCTGACATCTCACCAGCACTGACAAACCTCAGTTGTTCTAAACTGTATATAAGGAAGTACCTGAAATACCTGTTAACAGGAATCATAATATCACACTTCACATGTCTGTGTTCTTTAAATATCTCCTTAAAACCAGTCCCCACAGTGCTGTCCAAAACTGCCTTCCTTTTTCAGAGACACTTAAGACTGCTGGCTAGTTGTAGTCAATATGCCCACTGAGGACATTAAATATGTAAATGGATACAGACTAATGGCTGCCTTCACCTTTTTCTGTCCCAATACTTGTTGAATGTCTTGTTGAACTTGTTGAACATACCCTGGTTTGTTCTCTGAAGGAGGTTTTGTCTTTTTTTATAAGCTCTATAGCATCTGGCACAATGACCTTAATCTTCAGCCTCTACTACTTCTCTTGAATGAACATCAGGGGGAGAAGGAACCTGTGAGTCTTTGAGACCTGGGATGAAGGACTGGAACCTCTGCAGAGTTGTTTCCCACAGGCAGCAAGGAGACGGGCAAAGAAAATGTACTGTCAGGGGGGGTTCTGTGATTAGGCGTCCATTGGTGGACCCATGTGCCTTGAGATGAAGCAAGTTCTGTAATGTTAAGATGTTGGATGAGTGGTGTAGACACAAGGCTGGAAAATCTCAAAAGGGATAAAAAGGGATGACTGACGTCATCTTCCTGGACTTGTGCTAAGCATTTGACACTGTCCTACATGACATCCTTGTCCCTACATTTGACAGACAGACCACTTGGCGGATAAGGAACTGGCAGGATGGTTGCACTCAAAGAGTTGTGGTCAACAGCTCCATGTCTAAGTGGAGACCAGTGATGAGTGGTGTTCCTCAGGGCTCGGGACTAGGACCAGTGCTGTTCAACATCCTTGTCAGTAACATGGCACCCTCAGCAAGTTTGCTGACGACACCAAGCTGTGTGGCACGGTTGACACGCTGGAGGGAAGGGAGCCCCCCCAGAGGGACCTGGACAGGCTGGAGAGGTGGGCCACTGCCAACCTCATGAAGTTCAAAAAGGCCAAGTGCAAGGTACTGCACCTGCATCAGGGCAATCCCAAGCACAAGTACAGGCTGGGTGGAGAGTGGATCAAGAGCAGCTCTGAAGAGAAGGACTTGGGTGTACTAGTGGAGAAAAAGCTGAATGTGAGCCAGCAGTGTGCGCTGGCAGCCCAGAAAGCCAAACGTATCCTGGGCTGTATCAGGAGAAGTGTGGCCAGCAGGTCGAGGGAGGGGATTCTCCCCCTCTACTCTGCTCTCATGAGACCTCACCTGTTCGGCATCCAGCTCTGGGACCCTCAACGTAAGAAAGATACTGACCGGTTGGAGGCCAGAAGAGGCCACGAAGATGCTCAGAGGGCTGGAGCACCTATTCTGTGAAGAAGGGCTGAGAGAGTTGGGAAGAGAAGAGAAGGCTCCAGGGAGACCTTATAGCATCTTCCAATACCTGAAGGGGCCTACAAGAATGCTGGGAGCAGGGACATTTTACAAGGTCCTGTAGTGACAGAACAAGGGGCAATGGCTTTAAACAGAAGGCGGGTAAATTTAGATTAGATATGATGAAGAAATTCTTCCCAGAGAGGGTGGTGAGGCACTGGAACAGGTTGCCCAGAGAAGCTGTGGATGCCCCATCCCTGGAAGTGTTCAAGGCCAGGCTGGATGAGGCTTGGAGCAACCTGGTCTAGTGGAAGGTGTCCCTGCCCATGGCAGGGGGGTTGGAACTAGATGATCTTTAAGGTCCCTTTCATCCCAAACCATTCTGTGATTCTGTGACTTCAAATGAGAGTTACAGATGTTTATCTGGCATGATTGAAGACTCACTATATTATTCTGTCTGTAGATAATATAGGACAAAAAGAATCCTATAGCTCTTACTATATATTCTCTTCCCACTTTGATTATTAAAGGTGAATAACTTCAATTCACAGTTTTGATATTTACTATTAATTCCGTAAAGGCAGTGTCCTAAGTGTTTTACAGGCTCTTAAAAGAACCTGCACTAAGAACACTTTAATTTGCCTTACAGCATATAAAAAAAGGGATAAAAATGGGGCACAAAGAGAGCATGAGTTCTGAGCTGTACCTTTTTATTTCCTGAGGGAAGCACAGCACAAGGGTGTGGAGGCTTACTGGGAGACCTGAAGAAAAGGGAAATATCTGGGAGAGTGAGATGCTCTCCTCAGTGCAGGGTAGCATCGCACCGTCTACAGATCCCAGACTAAAGAGCAAGTTCATTGTGTCACTCCATAGCTCTTCTCATCCCCTTGCACAGCTTTCCCACTGCACTGAAATCCCCAAAGCACACTAGAATTATCTGCAGCTTGCCATTTTCTGCCATCCAAGGAGAATGCTCACAAGCTGCATTTGACTCAAGGGATTACTGTAGCTATAAAATGACAATAGCATTATCACTAAGCAGATGAAATATGTGACCTATTTCATTACCTGCCTCTTTTCTCTAAGTATAAATATTAACAGGGTTTGTTTTTTACCTGCAAATGAGGTAATTTCAGAATCCTTAGGTTTCATTTAATAGTTTTCAAACCCAACCATTTAGCTTAATTTTTACAAATTTGAAAATTTTATCTAAACTTTTGAATACACCTTATGAGTAGTTACTGAAAAATGTCATCTCCTCAGTGCCAAGTAAGAAAAATGTATCTCCATCCTAATACCCATTTTTCTCTTACCTGGGGTGTATGCAGTCTGACAAGCCACACAGCCAAGCAGGCAGACACAGATGTCTGACAGTAAATAATCCAGAGATCCTGAGTTCAGTTTCCCATTCCATTTTCTGGGCACACTGTTACACTGTAATGCAATTTCGCTAATTAATGATGCCGCTTTCACACTTAACAGCAGTCTTGCTTCTGGCCTGTGGCCAGCGTACCTGTTCCCACAATAGTTCTCCCCACTGACTGGAAAACTGCAAGACCAGTAGGATAATTAGATTACGAGTAACCTGGGCCTGCAAGTCCCAATTTCCAATTACTCAGACCAGCCAGTATTACAAATAGTAGCATTTTCAGCCATCACCTCCGCATACAAAGTGCACAGTGTGAGGCACACAGCTCCCCCTCCCTGTTTTAAGCAGAATCACAAGGACAGACCTTCCTTCATTCTCCATTTAAGAAGGCATGGAGTATTGCTAGAGAGAGGCATAGTCACCCCCTTTGCAATTCCCCCCCACCCCAGTTTCATTAAAAATTATAGTCTTTCTTCCTACAGATCTTATCCAGTGGGAAACAGGAAGAATTTCCCGTTTTTCAGTGATACTGCCTTCTTTTTGATTAGCCAACATTATCTGAGCAGGACATTATCTTTGTACTGTATGCCCTTTCTGATTCCAGATGAAAATAAGCATTGCAAAAAAGATCTTTAATAAACTGGAAACATTTTTTTATGTAAGAAAAAAGGTTTCCTCCTGAAAGTTTATGCATAACGAAGGTGAAAAATGCACATGTAATTGGCCCAGGATGCCTTAAAGAATCATGCTTTGAGATTATATTACTTGTCTTGCTTCTAGTAAGTGTTCCACATGCCTCAGAATATGAAAAAAAAAAAAGTCACAGCTACTTTGTTAGAACTGGTGAATTTCAATAGTTTTAGTTTACTAGTGCTTATGTATGCTTAAATAAGATTAAACTATTCCCCACCTAAAAGGTCTGCCTTTATGATCACAGCCTTGAAAATACTTTTAAAAAATCTTATTTACAAGATATATGTCTATCTTATAGACCCCTATGAATACTAAACCCAGTGTAGAAATGAGTGGGAAAGGAATTTGGCATTAACGTTAGCAGTGGTTGAAGGAAAAGAGATTACTGAACAACAAATATGCGAAAGTAACCATAAGAAAAGACCCTAAGAGCAGAAATGGAAGCTACCACATAGGTCTGTTTTTCTTTAAAAGTATTGCAAGCTAGTGGCAAAAGTCTCCCAATTAACCTCACATGTTTTTCAGGTGCCTGATTTCCAAAAGTGCAAAGCAGCACAGCTACTTGTGTGCCTAGGTTCTGGGGCGCTCAGGGACCAAGCAGTACAAAATGGGAGTTGAATTTCCATATTGTTTCACCATTGGGAAACACTCAACAGCTCAGTGGTCTTATTTTTGGGATGCTCAGTGGAGGAAGCTCAACGGTGGTCTGCAGAAGCCAGGGCTGCTGAGCTGGGAGAGCTCAGACGAACCAGCTTGACAAGGAGAACATCCTCGCCCTCCCTGGAAGTACACCTGTTGGGCTGAGCCAGCCCTAATGGCAGGAGACTGGCAGTGCAGGCTCTTAGCTCACACCTTTCCCAACCAGATGATAAACTCCAAAAACGCACCTAAAACATTCCAACCACTTATGGGCATTCAGTCTAAGGACTGGACTACAGCTCGTCTGCACTAAAACTGCCCTGAAATGTACAGAGGATGAAGAATTCATATAGACCAAGCCCCTGCATTTTTTTTTAAAGTGCTACACCCAAGTCACAGCAATTATAATTGAACACTACAAAAATCTACAAATCACAATTAGTAAATTTTAAAAACCCTTTCCAAACAGCAGTGCTGAAGCACCATCAAGTTGAGCTGGGAGATTACACTTTTCAGCAACTAAGGACTAAACTGGGAGGAACGGAAAGATATGTTCAGTGTAAAAGTCCTCAAAACCAACAGAAAATATTTATTATACTGTTACAAACCATCAATAAAATAATAATTTTCATAAACTTGCATTATCACGGTTACAAGGAATAGGTGTGAGGGTGAAAGGCTCTTCTAATCTCTCAGGAAGTGTGTTGTACTCTTGCTCCAAGAGTGACAGATTTGCACAGAAATATACACAGTCAAAACGTTCATAATGATCGTTAAAATTTTTGTCACGAACTATGATTTAAATATTCCTGCGTTTTTTGAATACGGTGGCATATTTCAATGACAAAATCATGACCAGATGTTTGAGTTCTATCAGAAGCATGTCTGCATGACACTGTATGAGCCTCAAAAACGTCAGATACATATCCCAAGGTCACCGCATGCAGGTCTGTGTAGCGCACAGATGAGGTGGGTTGCACTGTATAGGGATAAATGTTCTCTCTGCTGACCGACTGCGCAGGGAAACAGAGCGACACCGGCAAGTCATACATTGCTCGTAGAGCTCCGACTGTCATATCACAGAATCACAGAATGGTTTGGGTTGGAAGGGACCTTAAAGACCATCTAGTTCCAACCCCCCTGCCATGGGCAGGGACACCTTCCACTAGACCAGGTTGCTCAAAGCCTCATCCAGCCTGGCCTTGAACACTTCCAGGGATGGGGCATCCACAGCTTCTCTGGGCAACCTGTCCCAGTGCCTCACCACCCTCTCTGGGAAGAACTTCTTCCTGATATCCAATCTAAACCTCCCCACTTTCAATTTAAACCCATTGCCCCTTGTTCTGTCACTACAGGCCCTTGTAAAAAGTCCCCCACCCCAGCAGGCCCCCTTCAATTACTGCTCGGAAGAGGTCAGGCTACGTTTCAGCATCAATTTATAGTCTTAACAAAAAATAAAAAAAAATTTAAAAAATCCCCTTCTTAGCACAGGATCAATTACTTTGGTTGAAAAACAGCAACTAAAAACCTGTTGCGGCCTGCTGCCTATGCCACACGGGTGCTCCTGCGGGGCAGCTCCATCACAGCCCTGCCCAGGCTTCCCTCCCGGCCGGACACGCGTCTCTCGGCACCAAAGCGCGCAGTCTCGTCCGAATTCGCCAATTCCCTCTTACGTCACCCGAGCGTACCGGTGTGAATTTTCACAGCGAAGCGCCCTCAACTCTCACTTATTTTTCCCTGACGACGAGCTGGCGGGGGCGGCTGCCCCCAGGGTCCCTCCCGGCAGCCCAGGCGCTCTCGGTCTGGCCGCGGGGCGGCGGGCGC
>NW_010232497.1:64263-70228 GCF_000690775.1 Eurypyga helias | reverse complement strand
GAGGCGCAGCGCGGCGAGTGGGCTGGGGCGCGATGCTGGAATGGCGGAGGGGAGGAAACGCCGGGACCTGAAGAGGCTTGGCCCAGCAGCACGTCGTGCCTGTACCTTCAGGTTAGACTGATGGTTTGTCTTTTAGGATAGGAAGGAATTTTCCTTGTGAGTCATGCTGTCAGGAACAAATGCAGTTCTGTTTCCTTCCTTTCCAGCATAGACCCGTGTTCATTTGTGAGGGTCACCGGCATGTTTCACTTCATAAAATTTCTGCAAGGCCACTGCAACACCTTTTTTTTCCTCCCCTCTCTTTGTTCATTGTTGTCCCTGTCCTCCTGTCTCTTTCTCCCACTTTCTTCTTTCCAGTGTACTGCTGCTTTTGAGACTCATGGTCTGTCACGTGAAAAATGTGACACTTGCTCAGAATCTTTGGAGGAATGTTCTGGAAAAAATTTAGAAAAAATAAGATTTTTTTTTTATTTATTATTTTTTTTTGCTTTGGACATTCTGGTGGGCTGGTAGTGGTTTTGGTATGCACCTGCCTGGAATTGAACTCCTGTTATGTAGATCTTTTTAATTGTGAAGAACTGAGCCACATGAGCCTGGCAGCATCGGTCTGTCCTGGATTCCTGTTAGCTACTTTTAGGCTGTTTCTTGCTTTCTGCACCAGTTTTGTGCTTTGTTCTCTGAGCTGACTAGTTTTTCCGTGACCTGGAATGCCCTGTAATGGGAGCAGAGGTACTTAGCATTGTATTTTGCTTGTGAGTTTGTTTACCACACAAAAGTTAGCTTTTACAACATTAATTTCCTTTATTGACTTAGGGCTTGAATTTACTTGTGTTTTCTGAAGTCCCTGTGTAAAATTAAATTGGAGAGAAAATGCTACATTACGTATTGAAGGCTTTTGATTTTGAAGATTTTGTGCAAAAAAGGAATGGAAGGGTTATATTTTTGCCCCCCTCTGTTTTTATTCTAATTTAAAAAATCTGATGTATATTGTAGGAGTTGCTTGTGGGTATGTAGGAAATGTACCATAACATACACCAAGTCATAAAGCTGTCAAAAATCCTAAAATCACAGCAGCTGTTGTAGTTGACTGTAATTTTCACTCTGTGTTTAATAAAACTTTTGAGTTTTATATTTCCTAATTGTTTATCACTAATGAGCATCACAGATCTTGTACGGGTGTGGTGGGTTGACCCTGACTGGAGGCCAGGTGCCTGCCAAAGCTGCTCTGTCGCTTCTCAGCTCAACTGGGTAGGGAAGAGAAAATAGGATAAAAGGCTCGTGAGTCGAGATCAGGACAGGGAGTGATCACTCACTAATTACTGTCATGGGCCAAACAGACTCAACTTTGGGAAATTAATTTCTTATTAATCAAATCAGAGTAGGATGATGAGAAATAAAACCAAATCTTCAAACACCTTCCCCCCACACCTCCCTTCTTCCCAGGCTCAGCTTTGCTTTCGATTTCTCTACCTCCTCCCCTCGAGCAGTGCACAAGGATGGGGATTGAGGGTTGTGGTCAGTCTCTGCCGCTCCTTCCTCCACAGGGAGAGGACTCCTCACACTCTGCCCCTGCTCCAGTGTTGGGTCCCTCCCATGGGAGACAGTCCTCCACGAACTTCTCCAATGTGAGTCCTTCCCACAGGACTTCAGTTATTAATTAACTGCTCCAGTGTGGGTCCCTTCCATGGGTTGCAGTCCTTCAGGAGCAGTCTGCTCCAGCATGAGTTCCCCATGGGATCACAGCCTCCTCTGGGCATCCACCTGTTCCAGTGTGGGATTCAACCCTGGGCTGCAGGTGGGTCTCTGCTCCCCTGTGACCCTCCATGGCTGCAGAGCACAGCCGGCCTCACCGTGGGCTGCACCACAGGCTGCTGGGGAATTTCTGCTCCGGTACCTGGTGCACCTCCTCCCCATCATTCTCCACTGTCCCTGGTGTCTGCAGGGTTGTCTCTCTCGCATCTCACTCTCTGCTGCAATTTCTCTTCCCATTTTCTCTTTACCCTTCTCAAACACTGCCACTGTTGCTGATGGGCTCAGCCAGTGGTGAGGTCTGTCTTGGGGCCAACTGGTGTTGGCTATATCTGGACACAGGGGAGGCTTCTAGCATCATCTCACAGAAAGCCACCCCATAGTCCCCCTGCCCCACCACCAAAACTTTGCCCTGCAAACTCAGTACAAGGGGTTGCTTCTGTGCCTTTGTCAGGAGATACTCAAATGGAGTTTGGTTGTGCTTGTCAGTGGGCTTTGAAATCTAATTAGGCAAGTATAGCTTAAATTCCACAGCTCAAAATAAACAGAGCTCCATCTTTTCTGTGAGCTATTTTCGAACAATGAAACCTGCTGAGTGCAGACTGACTACAACAGGCAATGCACAGACTTTGTTCATCAAGAATAAAAGTGATGCTGAAGTATGCTGTTACACTCTGTGAAATGTTACAGGCCATGTTTTGGAAAATTGGCATGTAGCAGTAAAATGTATCTCATATGCCCAGTGTATATGGAACCCACCTACTTTGTGCAGACTGACATTTATATTAGCTGGTGAAATATTGTTTGTCATGAAGAATGCACTTACCAGCTTAAAAAGGTGTGTCGCTCATTCCAAGTGGGTCTTCAGAGAGGTTTGCTTAAGAAATGAGCTGCTTTAAATGAAACATGGAATAGTTGATTGTCATGCCTTGCCCTATAAACACCCAGAAACTTCTGCTTCTGACCATACTTCTTACCATTTTTTTAGAAGTTTATATAGGTGCCAGGATAGACATTGGTGTTTCGGCAAATGAAAACTCTTTTAGGGTATATTAGCACTTGCGTGTATGTGGATTGCATATATAAAAGTCCTGTTGAACCTTCTCTGTTGGTTGTCTGTACCATCATAGGCAAGCTTCACTTAAAATGAGCCTAAAAGTTCTTGCTTACGTTTTGTACACATGCAGAGACCAATAGATGAAAATACATGTCCTAAACACTGTGTTACAGGAGATCTCTCTGTATCACAGTCCGCTCGGAAATGACTACGCAGTGAGGACATACTGGTTTGGGGTTGCCAGCTCTCCAAGCCACAGCTGGGTGCCAGCTGCATTCCCATGTGGTATTACAAAGCTGGGCACGCTCTCTTGTTGAGAAGCAATAGTCTTTGAAACATCAAAACTGTTGATTTGATAAGCCATTGCTACAAGGTGTTTTTTCAAATAGAAATTTCCCCTCATCCTTTTGACTGTGACATGATTTCAAGGTGCACAGCGTTAACATTAAAATGGAGCCTGGGAAATAAATCATTTAAGTCTAGACTAGACTTGCGTTGGCCCTGAAAAGTCAGATGTTTTTTCAGATGCTACTGTGCAAATTTTGAAGAGGAGCAGTGAACACAACCAACTTTCAAGTGTCCTCTTTTCATTATTATGTAATGTGTTTGTAAAATTCTTCTTCACTTATTCCTTTGCTGGGAGATGCCACTAAAAATGACCAAGACCGACTTGGTGCAATTTTTTGCTGCTTCTAAACCATGCTAGTCTCTTCTCTGGCAGTTCCTTTTAGATTCAGCTGAATGCATTACAAAAGCATAATTCCTTCTGCATAGAGGAACAGATATTATCTAATTCAGTGTTTCAGTGTACTGTAAAGCTCTTTCAGACCGAATAACTGCATTAGGTGAGAGAAAGTAAAGTTGTGGTTTGTTATAGTGCTTCTTACTTAGGGTGTTATATGGACTTTAGTTATATAAAAATGGCTTAGCCTTTCCCATTTTGCCAAAGTGCTTTGGTCACACAAGTGGACTGTGCCTTTTGGATGTAACAGTTTATAAGAAGAAACACTCACCTGTGTCTTTTGACCACTTTTCTCCTTCCCGTCCTTACTTTCTTTGATTTTTGTTTCCTATAGAATGTCAAGCTGTCATTGAACTATCTGGGATGTCAAAGAAACTCTGCCTCTTGATTGTTTTTTTAGAGTATGTTGATCTAGTCTGAGAAATTAGCATTTTATCCCAAATCTTTGCCTGTTGAGTATGTTAAAATATTACATCACATCGGACATAGTTGTCTGTGTGACTGGGAATTAATGCTTCTTCAGCCTTCAGAAAAATCAGCAAATAACAGAGATAAAACTACAGATGGTGCTTACAATTAGTATTGATATGATATTGAAAAAAATCTGGAGCACTGAGATTATTTTTGAGGCTCCTCATTATCACCTAAAATCAGCAAAATTACAAAAAGATGCTTTCCTTTTTTTTTCTCTTCTTCATAACAACATCTACGTGGGTGATATAAGGGTGAGACTTAGTGCCCAGGTGGCCAAGAAGGCCAGTGGCATCAGGAACAGTGTGGCCAGCAGGACTAGGGCAGTGATTGTCCCCCTGTACTGAGCACTGATGAGGCCGCACCTCAAATACTGTGTTCAGCTTTGGGTCCCTCAGTGCAAGAAGGACATTGAGGTGCTGCAGCATGTCCAGCGAGGGCAACAGAGCTGGGGAAGGGTCTGGAGCTCAAGTCCTGTGAGGAGCGGCTGAGGGAGCTGGGGCTGTTTAGCCTGGAGAAGAGGAGGCTCAGGGCAGACCTGATCGATCTCTCAAATCTTTGCCTGTTGAGTATGTTAAAATATTACATCACATCGGACATAGTTGTCTGTGTGACTGGGAATTAATGCTTCTTCAGCCTTCAGAAAAATCAGCAAATAACAGAGATAAAACTACAGATGGTGCTTACAATTAGTATTGATATGATATTGAAAAAAATCTGGAGCACTGAGATTATTTTTGAGGCTCCTCATTATCACCTAAAATCAGCAAAATTACAAAAAGATGCTTTCCTTTTTTTTTCTCTTCTTCATAACAACATCTACGTGGGTGATATAAGGGTGAGACTTAGTGCCCAGGTGGCCAAGAAGGCCAGTGGCATCAGGAACAGTGTGGCCAGCAGGACTAGGGCAGTGATTGTCCCCCTGTACTGAGCACTGATGAGGCCGCACCTCAAATACTGTGTTCAGCTTTGGGTCCCTCAGTGCAAGAAGGACATTGAGGTGCTGCAGCATGTCCAGCGAGGGCAACAGAGCTGGGGAAGGGTCTGGAGCTCAAGTCCTGTGAGGAGCGGCTGAGGGAGCTGGGGCTGTTTAGCCTGGAGAAGAGGAGGCTCAGGGCAGACCTGATCGCTCTCTAAAACTACATGAAAGAAGGTTGCAGAGAGGTGGGGGTTGGTCTCTTCTCCCAGGTGATAAGTGACAGAACAAGAGGAAACAGCCTCAAGTTGCACCAGGGGAAGTTTAGATTGGAGATTGGGAACAATTCCTTCCTGGACGGGCTGTCCGACATTGGAAGAGGCTGCCCAGAGAGGTGATAGAGGCACCATCCCTGGAGGGATTTGATGCTTAGGGGTATGGTTTAGTTAGTGGTGGACTTGGCAGTCTTAGCTTAACAGTTGGACTGGTGATCTTAAAGCTCTTTTCCAACCTAAATGATTCTGTAATTCTATGATTCTATGAAATACCCATCCTGGTAGGATGCTTTGATTTAAAATGTTTAAAATTTGGATTAGTCCTTCTTACAGCACAAGTGGTATGTGTTACTTCAGTTATTTTGATAGGCTAAGTCAAGTATTTTGATGATGGCATTTCTTAAGCTTCTTAAGAATGAGATGATGTTTACAAACTAGGATCTCTCCTGCTTAGCTGTAAGCCCACAGTGCACTGTAATCAAAGATACAGTTTCTTTTTGTTACATGCTGAACTAAACAACTGTCTTATTTTCCCCCCTCCTGAGAAAATTCACGAATACTTTTCTCTTTCTTAAGTAGCTTTTCATATCCTATTGAAATTGTGATTCCCTATGAAATAACTACCATTCAGATAAATTCTGAGTGTATCTCATCTTGCTTTGTTTAAAAGAGCTTAGCGTATGGAGAAGTAAAGGAAGAAAGAAGTCCTGAGGTTTTCTTTTAGAAACTTTTAAACCTCTTCAAAGTAAGATATA
>NW_010232497.1:56103-64227 GCF_000690775.1 Eurypyga helias | reverse complement strand
TATATATATATAAATTAAGAAAATTCCTGTTCTTTATGAGACTGTATGTTTCAGTGTTTTTACATTTGAAAAATAGTTTGCCTTGTTAATACGTTGTTGAAAATAAAATTAGTTCCCCAGCTTGCATAAGATCAGCTCACTGAAACCTGCTGCTGCCAATACCACGGTATTTGTTTGTTTACTTATTAGTTTAATCTCTCTCATCTTAGCTTGCTTTCTGTTTTCCTGTGTGTGGGCATTTTTCAGTCTCAGTATTGGTGTTATTAGGGATTTCTGTATATTAAATAGAAGAACCAAAACAAAATGCTGCACCCCTTGAAAGACTTATTCCGTTATCCCAGTGCTCAAGTGGCATCCTGTTTTTCATCTTCCTTTCCCTGTAATTTGTTTCAGTAGATCCATGTAAATACCATAATGTGGGCTTTTTCCTGCTAGTATGTTCAAAATATCTTCTAATACGAACTCCGTCTAAGCCATAGCATCTTCTAAGGAAGGTCTTGTAATAGTGCCGGAAGTCTTTTGCTTACTTACCTTTCTGCCTACTTTTTCATGCTGTTGTTACTCTTTAGGAATTCATTCTGATATGTTTCTATGAAATATTTTTTATTTTTCTCCCTTAATTTTTAAAAATGTCATACATTTAATAATTACACCTTGATTTCATCCAGGAGAAGATGGGTTAGATGCAGCCACAAGTCTGAGAAAATAGCTTAAGTAGCATTGGATGGAAAAGTTTGACTGGTGAGAACCCTCTTCAGGTAGTGCATTTCAATACAGACAGGTCCCATCTGCCATCTCCCTGGCAGCAGGGTCAAGCGAAGAGGCAGCAGCTGTAGGCGTGGTGATGGCACTGCCAGATGAAGAGTTGCAGTACTTAATCCAGAGAAGAGAGATCACAGCTCCCCGAGGAGTCCCAGTACTGTTTAGCCAGTCTGAAGGGTTGTATGGTGGACTTCAGAGGGACCTATCTCTAAGAAAGAAAAAAGGATAAGAGGGAGGACTATACTCTTCTTTTAAAATAAAAATAAAAGAATTTCTTGCTTGTGCACTAAGTGGCACGAAGGCAACTGGTGAAACGGCAGCCACCCTTCCTATCTAGTAGTCAGAGATTGCCATAGGAACCATAAGCGTATCCTCTCTTCTGTTAATTTGCCATTCGTAGTGTTGAACTAACACTGATCAAACCCCACAAATGTATTATTTCAGTGTAACTAAGTATTGTGACCTTGGAAAACCCTCCCCCCCCCGGTCCCCCGCTCAGTCTTTTTATATTTTTGTTAATGTTGACCTTAGGACTGTAAGAACATACATACAAAATAAATGAGGGAACCACTGCAGTCATTTTGCCTCATGCTGCCATCTCCCGGCTGGAACCAACCCCATATGGAAAGGTTGCTTTTCCTTTTGTTGTGAGAGAAGGCTTAGGCAGTATAGACCCGTGTGTCTGAGGAACTAAAGGCTGTACAGTATTTCCATACCATATGTATGTGGGCAGTTGATGATCATGGTGTAAGTACAGCCACAGATAGTTAAATTACATTACCTTACATACAGACAGCACAATTCTGTGTTCTTTTAAATATCTGAATGAAAAAAAAAAATCCGGATCTTTCCAGTTTGTTTGCATTGCTGTAGTCTTCGAACATAAGCCCTGATCTAACAAAATGCTGTCTGCACCCTTTTTCATTTCCATGGTTCATGATCCCACCAACAAACTTTTCCAATTCATTCTGCAGAGAAGGTCATCTTTATCAAATATATGTTTCCAGAATAAATATATATAACCTTCTGTATATTTATAACTGGTATGTAGGAGTGTTTTTTTGAACAAAATCCTGTTGAGGCAGATGTCTGGAACTTTCTTTAGTTTTATGTCAAAGACACATAGCTCATATCTCATCTAAATTTGCTCTATCCAATTTACATTGAGTAAGGATCTGGTCAGAATTGGTTAGTTGCTAAAACAGTGGCATTACTATGGGAAGTTTCTGATGGATCACTAGGGTGAATTAAGGCAGCCACCGAGATGTTGAGGAAAACTACACATTCATTTCCTAACTGTCAGTGTTACTTTAAAAGAAATTAAGATATATATTATTTAAGGGTTGTACCAGGCAGTGTTTAATATTAAACTCCAGTAATGCTTGCGACAGTAAAAATGGTAAGAGCAAATTACAAGTCAGTTAAACTGGTTAAAATGACAAAGTAGCCTGTACGTTGTTGCTGCCCTATCTTTGTCATTTATCTCTCTCTACAAAATTGCGGAGTTTTCTCTGGTGTGTTCCAAAAATGCAAAAATACTTTGAACTCGCTGCCAGGTGCTTAGTGCGTGGAGAGACTCTGAAGCACTTTGTGTGTGACTGTTTGGGTAGATTCCAGTGTCCAGGTAAATTCCAGTCCAGGGTGCTGTTGGTGGTTGGTACACCAAAGCTACTAAGAAGTGATTATTTTCCTGAGATTAAAAGCTGAGATTTTTACTGCTGTGGAGATGTCATTGTTTAAAAAGAGGAGCAGCATGTTCTGGGCCGTGCTTGCAAGCAGGCAGCTAGCAAGTCCGTTCTGCCTTTGTATGACTCCTTCCCTTAAACAACTCGTGTGGTGATTTCATGGTTTTACCAGCTAACTTGTTGTAAGCATAATATTTGGTTCTAATTTGGCATAAATATCTATGAACATAATTTGGCTTTGATAGTGATTATGAAACAATTTTTTCTATTACTTTTCAACAGCGTTCTAAGTCAAGAGTGTTATGAATTGAACATCGTGCCAAAAAAAGCATGCCACATTGTTTCAGGATTCAAGTGTTTTATTTTGATGGCAAGATGGTTTCTGTACTTTCACGACAATTTTATTGGACAGAAGATTGCCAGATACGAAGGAACACTGTTTTTCAGGCCTGTGAAACTGTGGTTATGATTGCCAGATAACGAACCGCATATTTATGTTTTAGGGACGTTTGGGATGGTTTTTTTTTGAACAACGGAGGAAGTCCTGATTTATGAAAAGTAGTGGTATAGAACGTAAAATTGAGTCACGTTAATAACATTTAGTGGTGCAACTGAGAACTGGAGCAACAAATGTTACATAATGCTGTGCACTGCATGTGTCACAGCGAGGTGACAGGTTCAGTAGTGTCACTTGAACTGCAGATGATTGCCCTTTGCTATCGTAAAGTAAGGGAGTATTGCGGTAGGCCTTCCAGGCATACCAGGATGTCGTAACAGGTTGATCTAATTAGTTGTTACTTTGGCTTGACAGGCTCGTTGGAGTCTTTCTGCTGTGTTTTTGCCTTCGTGTTTGCTGTGATGCTGCTGTGAATGCATCAGGAGAAGGCAGCTGCCTTGTGAGACCGGTGTTACCCAGCTGCGTTGACCTGTGGCTGAGGAACACCGGGGACAATCAGCAAAGATAACGCTGGTTAAATTTTGTCATCCCTTCAAAAGCAGTTTGAAAGGAGCCAGTTCAGAGTAGGTTATACCCTTCCTGACCTCTCATCTGTTACAAGCCAGTCTGTGGGGAGACAGGCACTTCATCCTGCTGCCAGAACTGCCAGGGGACAGCAAGCTCACCCTCCGGCCCTCCTCAGCTGCCCCGCATCCAAGGCTGGCTGGCTGGCTAAGCGGGAATGGCAGCAGTGAGGGAGAACAAGGGTGAAAAACCAACCAACCCTCTTCAGAAATCACAGAACGAGGAGATTTCTGTACCTGGCAATGCACTTAGAGCTGCATGCAGTCTGCGTGAAGCCTTTGAGAAGTATGCACCCAGTGCAAAAACTCTGCAACCTTCCCAGAACTATCCCCTGAACAGAAATTCCTTAGGATTGCATGGCTGCAGGACTGTTCCTGACCCACGGGTCCCTCTGCTGGCCTTGAGTACTCGGTTATTGTCAACTGAAGTTCCAGTTCGTCCTTCTGTGTATTATCATGGTTAGTGCTGCAGGCTGGTGAGAGCAAACCCCAGCTTGCACGAGTCTCTTCTCCAGGTTCGGTTCCTGGAAGTGCTGCAGAGCCTTTGGGAACCAGGAAGGAAACTTCAGGTCTGAACTGGTCGGTGTTGAGGGATGGAGGTAACTCAGTGAAACACATGAGTACTTAAACTTTATTGTACTTCTGTGTGTTAGGCCAGGAAAGATAGATTTCTCTCAAAGCGGGTCAAATGAGTTTCTCTGCTATTTAGAAAAAGAATGTGAAATACATTGGAGTTATTGTTCATTATAGTTTAAGCTTACCCTGTTTGCCAACTACATATCTATGTGAGTGCAGAGAAAATATGTGTGGCAGAGAGGGATGGAAATACTCTTTTTGGGGCTAATTAAATTCTGAAGATGAAAAAATGCAATACACAATCTGTAGTTTTTCTGGCAGGTTTTGGTTGGGTTGTTTGTGTGTGTGTGTTGGGTTTTTTTTTTCTTTTTTTTACTTTAGTTATCTTTCTATACTGATGATTATTTATTGGCTCTACTACATCTCCATTCAGGACTTGTAATGCTTTTTTTTTTTTGCGATTTTATATCCAAAACAGGTGTCATAAAATTCCACACGCTTCAGTTTATGGAGGTTTGTTTACTCTTTTTCACCATCAACCTGGATTGCATTCCTCTCTTCTACAGCTGAACAAACAGAAGGCCATATCCATCAAAACTATAGTCTTGAACCAAGTGAGCTCATATAAACTGTATTCCTAAAAAGTACTGAATTAAAATAGAGGACAGGAAGTCATCTCATATTTCTGCCCATCTTCTAGGTTAATTTATTAGTTAGCTAAAGGTAACTTATATGAGAATAGATTTAGCAAACTAAGTTTTAAGCAAGAAACTCCTCCCAGAAATAGTGGTGTTGGTTTTTGTTTTTTCTTTTTCTTTTAAATCTTTCTATAAAACTGGGGTAATGGAATTCAGATTCATCTTCAAATGAGAGAGTACTGGGAAAAACCCAGTACTCCATCACACTACTTCTCTGTAGAGAACCTTTTGCATGTCTATTGGTCTTTCCATTTTTATTTGTAAAATCACTATCTGAGTTGATTCATACAGACTGCTGCAAATACTTTTCATTTGCCAAATTCTGATTAAAACCCACTCATGCCTGAAGCTAGCTTGAGATTTTCAGGTTATCAGATACCCTTGTGCTTTTCATTGTGCTAAGCCAGACTTTTGTATCAGGTCTTTGCTTGCCGTCTGATTGAAAGGAAGTTATATAGAGGGAATAAGGAAGAGTTGAAAGAAGGAAACCTGTGACATTAAGTTGATTTTGCCTGAGCAAAGTAAGTTTTAGTGATGGTAGTGAAAAAGCATACTTTACATATACTGTTTATTTAAGTAATGAATGCAAAAAACATGGCCCTGTGTTTAAATCCAAAAGTTGCATTTGCATTCCAAAGAATGCTGCAGTCCAGTGGGATCTTAGACAAGTTGTTTTACCTGTTCGTACCAAATCTCTCATGATTCTGCATTATGCTCAGGTTTGTGCTCCCCTCCTTTGTTTGCTAGCAGAGAGGAGCTGGTCCCTTCCTGTAAGCCATGCACTGCTGCTGCTCTAAACCAGGGTATTGTGCAAGGGAGCTTTTTCTGAAATACAGTGTGGATTACTGAACTTCAGAGTGGAATTAAATCCCATGCACAAAAGAAACCTCTATGTATTTTATTCCAGTCTTGTTTCACAGCTGTATTTTTGTAAGAAAGCTGAATTCTCATTGGTTATTATGGGATTTTAAATGCATTGGTTTTGAAATTAATTATAGTAATGATACACTCACCTTGGTGGTGCTTTGTGCAGTTAATGCACTTTCATTTATGTAATAATATAGTATATTCAGTCTCTAATTTTTACAGCATTAATATGTAGAAATAATAAATACTTCTTAATAGAGATTTTTGTCACTTTGAAAAGAAGGTAGAATGAAAACTTTTAAAGCAGCTTTTTAGTTTTATTTCTAATTCTTATGTAATTTTATTCTGCTACTTAATATAACACAGTAAATATTTTCTATAATTTATATTACACCTCCATAAATATTTGGGCTATGTGGGAAATGTACATTCATCAAAACATATTATGTATTTGTTACACATCAGTAGAATTGATTAGTACAATTAATGGATTTTTTTTCTGTTCCTTCCTGGCTAGATTGTCAGAATCTGTCAGTATCTGAGGTTGTTTAAAATCTCTTAGATGCCATAAAAGGATTCTGCAGTTAGCTAGGACACTATGCCATGTCACTAGAGTTCACTACAGTTCAAATAACAGTAAAACAAGAGAATAATTTTTTTGTGAATATGCAACCAGTTTTTGTGTGGCTGCTTGAAAAGCAAAAAACCCCATCCCCAAGCTTGATACTACACCGTAAGTGTCTTATGAGGGGTTTCTTACTGTAGTTCTTGCTATATAGTCCATACATGTGGTCTGCTCTATTTTTTGAAATTTCCTTATTTCACACATCTTAAAGTCCCTTCCACTTCTTAAGGATTAAAAAAAATACATGTGGGCATAGCCGCCTTGAATTTCATTTCTGCTTAGAACAGTAGAGGGACGCCTTGCCAGCAGCGGTTAGCTGAGCGTAGTTTATTGCCATAAAGATAAACTGCATAGGTTTCCCAGCAATGAAGGTCAAAGGACACATGCACAGCTATTTATTTGCTTTTAAAACAGAAGGCATATGATTTATGCAGGATATTAGCTAATGTCAGAGTGTTGAGCTGTGCAGGTGCGGCCATGGGAGCCTGACCCCCCGCTAATCCCCCTAAGAGTGGCGGGCATGCATGCAGTAGCTTTGTTGTTGCCGTGTGGCTTCTTGGCTTGCCTTGTGCCGTGGTTTGGGAGGTGAGGCTGCGTTTCCCTGGACAGGCTTCCAAACTTTTGATTAGGTTGGAATTCAGCAAGTTACAGTCGTTTGGGCAATACATTCGGATGGAATTACCAATACCAGGAGCTGTTTTTATTGTTATTGCGTGCGTTAGCTTGCTTGGGTTTGATGCTAGGTTTGCATAATTCGGCTTTAAACTTGTGCCGGAAGTACTTCCTCACCTCCCCCCATCTGCTGATGTGAAGAGTGCTAAACCCCCAGAGTTGGATTCACATGAATTCCATACAAATGGGCTGGGCTTGATCCACAAACACTCTGCAGGGAAATGACATTTCCGAGACCTGGCTATAATTGTTAAAAAGGGCCTAATAACACATCTTCCAGCTTTCTTTAAATGATGCATCGTTGTCCTGTCTTCCCTGCGTTCTGTTAGAGGCAAAATATGGATGACCTGCTTGATCTGCCGCCTGGCAAAGTCAATGGGAAGAGGCACACTGATTTCTAGGCCTTGTTACCATGTTTTGTCTGTGTGGAGAGAGCAGAAGTGTTTTGTAACAGATTACAAAGAGCAATCCTAGTGCTTCTCCTTCTTGCTGTTTTTCTTAAGTTACTGCTTGGCTTAATTTGAAGCAGCAAGCTTCTTCCTTGTGTGCTAGCAGTGTGTAAGATTCAGCTGAGATGTAACAAGATAACAAATCTTTAGAGTAGCATTCACAATGAAGTCATTCATTCCTTTGCTTGATGTTGTTTGACAGGTTCCAAACATAAATATAGGCTGTAATTTAATAAATAAATAAATAGATAAATGACAGTGTTTTGACAGCAATCAGAATAATAGTAAGAAAAAACCCTGGAAGTGAAGAAGTGCATAAATATGACAAATGATTGTACTTCAAGAAAACATAACTAGTGATGGTTCACCTCAGAGTTTGACTGTGATATTATTAACTATATAGATGTGGACATAACTGCTTTGGCTAGAAATATGTTCTCACAAATAATTAGGAGATTGTGGCCAGTTAAAAAGAAATGCATGCAGAATTTTTGGTTTTAAGATAAAGAAAATGGGGGCTTACTACACCTGTTACCTTTTCCATGTGGGAAGGGGAGGAGGAGCATCTCTTCCTCAAAATTGTAAAAGGTATTATTGACGTGTCCAGTTATATCAAATCATGTAGTTTTTCTCCCTTAACTGGATATGAGATACATATTTTTATGGGGTGTTTAAAGTAATACCTTTTGCAGAGGGGCCGGCAGAAGCCCCTAGAGGGAGCTGGAACACTTCCTTACAGCTGCAGTGGCCGACTTTCATGGGGCTGAAAC
>NW_010232497.1:35392-56042 GCF_000690775.1 Eurypyga helias | reverse complement strand
CCCCCCTTCTGATACGGTGTTTATTCCTACTTTTTTAGTTTGAGCTTTAAAGGTACTGTCGCCTGTTCTACTCAAAAATGTACTTCATAATTTAGATGGTGAACTTCACAGCTATTGACTGAGGTGTCTCAAGGAGGGGAGCGTGCGGTGGTGATACGGGGTGGATGATGGAGGGGGCTGTGAGTGTCCCGCTGCGCTGGCGCAGCACTTTGAGGGGGAGGTGTGTACGCCTGTGTGTGCTGCTTTGGGCAGTGCTCGGGGCAATGAGGAGTTCCCCTCCCTACCACAAATCACATCTGTGTCAGTTTTGAAAGACGGCATTAACAGTTTCCTTGATGTCTGTCTGCTTTCCGAAAACTAAAAAATATTAAAATCTGTGCATGTTTACATTTTATTTCTAGTCAGTTTTATTATTTTTTTTTCCCCCGTAGGAAAAATCCTACTCTTCACCTTTTTCCCTCTCTCTCTAAGTAGAAACTGAGGGTAAGAAGGTGGTTTCACCCTTACACTCCTCTCCACCTTTCCTCTTCCTGTCTTAGCACCCCAATCCCCACAACCTGTTCGTACACCCTTCTCTTCATAAGCACCAACCTTTTATCCCATGAGCAAATCTGTTGACAACTTCACTATAAAATATGTCTCCTTCTGGGAATGTCATGCTACGCACTCAGCAAAATGTCTCCTGATACCTTAGCAAATCAGCAAAATATTTTAAGAAACGCTTTATTTCTATGAACCAAATACCCTGATGGTTATTGGATTTGTCACAGCATATAGGGTTTCGCCTGTAGCCGTACTGACCTTCATATGCTATTGTGTTGCAAACCAACTCTTTATGTAATCAAATCAGGAAAAGAATGCTTAATTAACAATAAATGATCCCATTTCAAAAAACAACAAGTAACTAATTTTGTGCACCATTATTAAAGCTTACGTAAAAAAGAGTCTGGTGTATTAGCATTTTGACCCAGGGTTTGAAAACACAGCAGAACATAGAACTACATTTAGTTGTAGATAGATTAGATAGATAGGCTATCAATCAGCAGGACACCACATTTATGAGTGGACTTGGATCTCTTAACTCCTGAGTGCCACAGAAATGAGCAGGTTATGAAAGGCTTTTCTCCTGAGAAAAATATATGTGCTATTTAGCCATAAATCATGATATACTCTCATTATATCACAAGGAATTAAAGAACCCTAAGTGAATGACTTTTTCTGTCCTCCCGTGTGCTCCTGAGTCATATTGTAAATGCTGGATTCTGTTGCTGAGTGATGCAAAAGTTACCATCGCAACCTTTTATTCCCTGGGTGCAAATTAATCCTTTGTAATGTAATTGAAAGAAATTGATGACATTATTTGCTGTAATCTTGGATATCGAGAGCATGAAAGCAGGAAGGAGTGCAGAACCAGTTACCACTCTGAACTACCAGTGTGTGAAGGCTCAGCAAAGATTGAAGTAATTTGGTTTGTGAACTCCCTTGCACTTTTTCTTCCGATTATCTCCATATGTTTTTCTTAACATTATACACTGTGCTTCTGTCATATGCAGAGTAAGATATCCGTGATGTAAAAGAAAAGTTACCCTAGCAGTTACTGTTAGTGCTATGATCCATTTAACATGTACAGGCGAGCCAGAGAAACATGGATTCGGTTGTATTTCATTGAAGTAAGTGTAGCTTAATCATGACTTTCAATAGGAGAGAACTGTTTGTAATAATCTGTGTAAATGAACTTCTAATGTTCTTCAGATGTTTGATACCAACTCTGAATAAATACTGTGTTGTTTGAGTGGCCGGGTTCTGCTCTTCAGCAAAAAGACAACTTTTGATGTGGCTGTTAGAGGCGAAATAGTCAAATTTGGAGTACAAAATTATGTTAGTCTGCATTCCAAGTACATTAATTATACTTCTATCTTGAAAGTACTGTATAAATGTGTATCTTATGAAGACAGATTAAAACCCACCAGATAGTAAGGAAAAAAAAACCCCTAACCCACAGCACAAAATCACCCAAATGAGAACAAAATATTGTGTTTTATAAAGTATGCTTCCTATAACAGCATTTCTGAGTTTCATGTGCTAAACACCTACTCTTGACCTTGAATTGACCTTGAAGTTTATAAGGTAGAGGTAACAATTATGCAACAGCTAAAATATGCAGACAGGACTTTACTGCCTAAAAAAAACTGATGTCCTGTGTTTTGTTTGAATTAGCACACCTTGCTGTTTATGAAACGTAACTTTGTCCTGTTGGGAAGCAGGGGGAGAGGAGTGCTGGTAGCTCATGTGCAGAAATCTCAGAGTGGTGAGTGAGAGTCAGAGGGTGGCAGATGCATTATGTTGGGCCAGTCCTTTCCTGAAGTTACCGGCTCGTCCTAACAAGTGTGCCCCGGGAATGTCTGCAGCCAGAGAGGTAATGCTGGGAAAGCTCAGTTGTAATATAAACTTCCAAGGGGGGTGAAATGAACCTTTGTCATTTAAAGCCCTCACCCAAAATAAAGCTGTCTTTTAACGGACTTGGTTTTATTAATTTTTATCGTGTCATCAGACTTTACTCTTCCAGTCGTGGTACAGTCATGAGGCAGTACAGTGATTGTATTGCATTTGCTGCACATTACAACTCTCTTTTCTGAAGATAGACATTAAATGTGATAAATAATGTGTTTAGACTGGAATTTGGACAGTGATCAGAGGTATCCCTTATAATTTAAATTGATATCTCCATTTCTCATCCTTCTGTGAAAAAAAGGCTTATTTGTCTCTTTAAAAAGAAAAAAACCTCCTAACTATGAAGTCCCAAATCTATTGCTTTGTTAATCTAATTCCACTGAATGATGCAATAGACAATAAATTCTAGTGCATAATGCCATTGTGAAAGCAGAGGACCCAGACATGCACATATCTAGTTTTACAAAATTGCCTTATTGTTTTCCATCCTTTCTAGCAACATGAAATCTCAAAGCAATACAAGCAGTTCTAGACATACGTGCAGGTCACTAATTCTGGCAATAAGTGAAGCATCTCCTGGATCTTATTTTGCTCTTTACATTGGCTGCAACCACCTGCTTTTTCATGAGGGACTACTTAGGGTGTAGTTTCAATTTTCCTACTGTTTTTTTGTACTCTAAAGACCTTGGAACAAGTCATACACTGTCATCAGTTGCACAATGATATTTATACCTGCTCATCTTACAGATTTTCTTAGGGAAGATGCTGATACTTGGAAAGTATTTTTAGGTTAAAAAGGGTTGGAACTTTAAGGTCTGTTCCTCTCAGGCAAAACCGAATGTACTATCTGTTCTGCTGTCCTATCTGCAACAAGGACTGGGTAAACTCAAGACATTTCAGGGCATTGCTTTGAACAGCAGTTGTTAGGTTGCTGTGACTTTCTCAAACAGATGTTTTAGCTGCAGAAGAAACAGACCAAATGCACATACCCCAACTCTGGAAACATTTAGATCTAAATGTTTCAATGCATGGACGTGTTTCTTTTATATTAAAACCGCAACATTATCATCATTAAAATATTAATGATAAAATTGTTCTTTTGATGCTTTTTCACAACATAGAGATAATGAGTATAAATAGCATGTGAAAATGTGGCAAGTTTTCCCTTGAGAACTCATTGTTACAGATGCTGTGAACTCTCTTGGGCATAATAGACATCTTTGACAAACTTCCCTGAAAGCATCAGAAAACATTTTCTTTCATATTTATGCTTTCCTGGAGAGGTTTCTAACAACTGCAAAATCCTCTAAGTAACAATGAAACCCTCTCATTTTATATTTTCTCCAGTGTTAGGTGTGAATGCTGTTGTTTTGGAAATGACAATAAAATGAATCTTATTGCCCAGCTGGCTTTCCTGGGAACTACAGGGTTTTTTTAGGCAGAATAAAATAGACTTCTTCAGTACTGCCAGTGTGAAATATGGTTTGTCTTTCTTGCTACCTTAAAAATTCTTTACACTGCTCTTCTAGGCTTCATGGACCTTAATGTAAATGATGATATCTCAGATATGATTCTTTTTCACAGTTACTATAAAAATAGCTAGTTATCTATGCATGAAGGAATTTGGAATGGGAAAAAAGAGCAGCCTTTTCCCTGAAGCTTATGTTGTGGTGTATTCTAATGAGCTGAGAGACCATCCCTGACCTTTGCAGGTTAAAGCGACTCCTCACAGTACAATGGGCATGCTTTAAATCAAGCCCTGTGTGTCAATTTTTCTGTGGTGGAGTAAATAATTTTCTTGTTAGGTAATATGTAATGCTGTGATGATTTCCTGTGTGGTTTTCATGACTTTCTGCCTGCTCTATCGTTTGGAAGATCCAGTAGGAGACTTTCCTCCAGAGCTTCAAAAGGTGCTCTCAGTGGATCCAATAAGGAAACTTTTTATTGCAAAAAAACCTAATTTAACTAACCCAAAACAAAACTTCAGTTGGAAAGGTTTATGTAGCCTAGAGGAGACCTGGCACTGACTGAAGATACAGGAGCCCATCTTTCCCTGACTCAACCTTGGCCCTGCTTACATCTGGGGCTGACACCAGAGCATCCAGCTGTGCAGCTACTCAACAGTTGGAGGCTGAGTCTCTTGTTTTCTTTTTAAATGCATCCATTACATCCCCAGAACAAAGTGGGAAATTTTTTGAAGTCTAATTATTTGGCAGTGTGGCAAAGAAATCTTTTTCCCCAGGAGAAGGTCTGCCAGGCTCTGCTCATTTGGAAAGGAACTGTTTCAGAGGGGAACCCAGAGCCCTTTGCTCAGTAGCATCTGGTAGGCTTCAGTAAGGTTCAGATGCCATTCTGCTGAGCCTTGGTACTGCAGTATGTCACTCGTGCTCTTTAAGGAAGTCTCAGAAATTAATAGCATTAATAGCAATTCATATTGCTATAATAGCAATTAATTAATTAATATGTATTAATATGAATCACTATTAATACTATTAATTCAATTAATAGTTTGTATATGATGTTTCTTGTCCCTAAATCTTTAGGTCACTTACTGTACTGGCTCTCCAGAACACATCACATTTTTTCAAAGTTGAGAGTGGGAAACTTAGACATGATGTCAGTGTGTTGTACTGAGTTTTATTAATATTGAAAATTGTTGTATGACTGGGGTTAATATTTAAAATCAGTACTACCTACAGTAAAACGCAGGGATCAGGACTTGGAGTTGTTGTATGGGTACTTTCCATGTGAGTGCTGCAACCTTGTCTTCACAAAGCCAGAGAATCTTTGCTGGCGCTGGGGGTAAGTGTCGGTTTGCTGAGCATCATGAGGATGAAACACAGCCTGCTATTCCTTATTGAGTACTGCCTCTGAGAGGAAGGTGCTGGACAGTGGGATTTAAGATTATGAATGGTGAATGAAAAAGGTACCATGGGCTGAATGAGGCATTGTCTTGTAATGCATCTACTCCATGGTGAATTGTAGTGGTGTACACTTCCCCTGGATGGGAAAGGCAAGAAAGGGCACGTCAAGACACCACTGTGTCAGGATGTGTGCATAGGTGAATAACATGAGGTAGCTGTTGGATTTGGCCCTCACGCCTCATGTTTTTCACAGTAATGTTTTCATTTGGCAAGAGGCAATAATCTTGATACTTCAAATGGCATTTATGATGATGAATACAGTTGAGTTTGGGGTTTTGTTTTGCTGTGTATGTCAACTTGTTTTCTCAGCTTCACATATGATATGGCCTTAGTGTCTACTGCATATTAGTATCATCAAATGTGAGAAATAAAATCCAAAGAAAGGCTAAGTGCCTTTTCCAAGACCACACAAGTCAGTAGCAGAACTGGAATGAAACCACAAGAATTCCTGGCTCCTTATTAGATTTTTAAGGCATTTTGGAGGGCCTCATCCAGACATGTAGAAAATAGTTTCTGTAAAAAATTAAATTTTAAACATGTCCGAAGGGTGATTTACACTAAGCTGTGTTCTGTATTATGGAATAAGCAGGTGTTTGATGGCACCGTCTACCTGCTGGCATTCTTCTGATTGATTTTTCCAGCCATTTGGTGGTACTGTGCTTCTGGTAATAAAGAAAAGCTAAGGTAAAGAGGTCAGCCGTAGCTACAGCAGATGGTTAAACCACATGTCTTGTTCTTCATAGCATTCTCACAATTTGGTCCTTTAAGGGAGTGACTGTGAAAGATAGAACAAAAAACCACAACCATCTGTGGGTCCAGTGGAACTGAGTAGGTGATACAGATGAAAAGTTCTTTTGTAACTAAATCCAGTAGGTAATGGGCATTGACTCTCAGGCAGAACTGAACATACAGACATTGCTGTGGGTACTGTTGGTCGTTGAGACAAAAGGTGGTAAAACCAATTTGTTGAAATGTTTGTATCTATTCAGTATCTCCTTGAATGGGTTTAATAAATTTGTGGGGGCAGGGAGGAGTGGAGGTGAATGCTCAGCATCAAATGCTGTCAGAAAAATATTTATGGTGTCTTTAAAAGCCTGTTTATCTTTAACCTGAAATATTTGCATTCATTTACATCAGTACAGAATCCTATAAAAGCGGATGTCTATCTTTTACATTCACTCTCAGATGGTGTAAATGACGAACTAAGGAGAATTAGCCCAATTATTGCTTTCTTTTCAGTAAGTTGTTGTAGCAGTGGTATACAGTAGACTCCCCTAATTAAAAGCAAATAAATATACAGAGAACTGAATTGATGGCATCATTTAGAGTACCCATGTGATTTGGAGAGCGGATTGTTCATAACCTAATGGAAAGTTTAACAACCCGGCCTCTTCCTCGGTCCGCTGCACAAGCGGCCTGGGAACTGGCGGGCTGTCACGACAGACCCTGGCACTGTTGAATGCTTGGCCAGATTCATTAAATATTGAATTTATACTTTACAGCTACTTTTTTTTTTTTTGGTAACAGCAGCAAATTTAAACAGCATCTTTAAGTTCAAGAGGCTCAAGCCTGAGATTCTTCCTGCTGCACCTCTTGCAGACTCTTAACTCAGATTCCTTTGAACTGGGAGAAGGAAATTGCATGTTGTTTCTGGCCTGGCCTACCTGGCAGCAATCAGACTGGGGTCCGAGAACTCAGCATTTATAATAATAAATGGATTTTAAGTAGTTGATATCTACTTTTTGCTTTTTAGCTGAGTTTTGATTGTTAATAGAGCAAAGAATTTACTTCAGCTACTAAAAGCAATATTGCCCCTAGGATTCAGTTCTCTGTATTTCACATGGGCATTTTAATGTGCTATTTGCTTAGCTGTGCAAGGTGAGAGGATTTTTGATCTTTGCCAGTCCTTTACTGGGAGAAGTACTAGCGAACTTTTCTTTATTCCTGAAAGACTGATTCCCTTCCCCAGCTGCTTTGGTCCAAGTGCAAATGCTAACTCAGCGTTGGCAGGCTCCCCCTAGTGGGAATGGATTCCTTCCTTTGCAGGACCCAACACCGGGAGAGCAACTGGCGCTTCGGGCAAGTCCCGGAGGATCGATAGCTCTTTCAGTGGGATGCACTTTGATGGTGAGAAAGTAGCCTGCTTTGTTAAGCTGTCCAGATGATCAGGTCTTAGTCTGGACTGCGCAGCCCACTGTTCACCAGGCCAAATACCTGTTTCTCAAGACCCTGATAAACAAAGTGGAAGGACTTTTCCTATCTGAAATGTGTGTTATGTAAATCTTGCTATGAGAAATCATTTGGCATTGATATGCATAAACCTGAGATTTATCAATCTCTCTTCAACAGTTGCTTTTTTTTTTTTTTTTGGTGAGAAGTGCTGATCTTTTACAGTTTTGAGATTTCAGGGTTTTTTCCTTTCTAAAACACCAACAAGAAATACTGTAAACTTAGTGCTGGAGATAAGGAACTATATATAGTCACTGAGATGCCAGAGTTTGCTTTCATGAATTTTGGATTTTTTTATCTAATTTAATCTAGAAATGAAAGGAAAATACAGGAAATATAAGGAACCACCATAGCTAAAATGACAGTTGTTCCAATTACTTCATCTTAGAAAAAGAAAATTCTTCATGTCCTTGACTTAATACCAATGTATGGCTCTAAAATGTTTTTTCTGTCACTTCTTTTTTTAATTGGAATGTCAAGCCAAGAGTCGCGTATGACTGGAACAAACTGTTTCAGTATAATCACACTGCAAGCTATATTTATCAGCTTCTTTGACTGTTGAGATTTTATAGCAACCAAAGTTTCCAGCCCAGAATCCTAACACATGCTCAGGAGGGGTATGATACAACCAAGAAGTTTAAATTAGTATTGTAATTGTTTATTTTATTTTTTTTTATGAAGCCCTGTAATAGGGCTGTGACTCTGGTTTTGAACTTCCTATGAAACACTAAAAAATAATCTTGAGAGTAGGCATCAGGACCTAGATCTTCCCTCACCATTCAGCCAAAGCAAAGTACCCTTTTTTTGCTGTTTTTTTCCTTGTGCCACCCCCACTGTCCAACTGTCTAAATTCAGGTACCTTCTTGGAAAGCAGAAGTCATACTTGGGACCTCCTCCAGCTCAGAAATGAACTGGATCTAGGTGTCCCACTTAGTGCTAAATTGCGCTTTCAGGGGAAAGTTGGTTGGGATCGTGAAGCAGTCCCACTTTCTTGGGACAGCTATGCTTTAAAAAGAAAGCTGCTATGACTACCTTTTGAGGGAAACCTAGTTTTTTGGTACATGTCAGTTATATACAGAGCACAGCTACCATTAGGGTGATTGGGTAGGCTCTGCCTACTTTCTAGGCTAGTCAAGGGTCAGGCTGAACCAAAGTGTTACATAGTTTGGACCAAAGAAGTTGTGGTTTACACAGAAACTGACTTTTGGGCACCTACAGCATCCTCAGACCCAAAGGAAAACCATTGGTGAGTTTTGGTGCCGCTTAGGCTGTATGAGAGTTGAGGAAAACATTCTTTGGAGATTTGGAGTTTGAGAAACTTCAGTTGTTTATATTCTGGTTTGGATCTGGTCTGTGATATGACTGAGTATTGGATTCCCTGTGTTGTGCAGAAGAATTACTCATACAAGTATTTCCTGAAGTACTATGTATTCCCTTAACTCTTAAGTAGCTGGTATATCAACTTGGGCATGAGTGGCTGCCAGTGCTGTCTTTTCACAACCTAATGCCCTTTACGGCGGTAACATCTATAGGAGCTGTGACTTCTGAGTTCAGAAGTTGTGCTGTGCCACTAGAGTGGCTTTTTGAAGCAGACTTGAAAATGTGTTGTATGATTACTGCCATTTCCATTAATGCTGATATTTGGGATATTTTTGTTCTGTTCCTCATTTTCTGTGGATTCATGGAGGGGCAAAAATGATCATTGCATTCAACTGCAGGAACGTGAGAGTCAATAAATGTTGCTCTAAAGCATTTTCTACAGCATTCCTATCATTTTTGGCACATATTGCACGCATATTACCTTTCGTCATGATCTAATGCTGGTTTTGCTGTGAGGAAATTATGTGACTGTGAAATAGAAACAGAGGTAATCATTTGGTTTGAGGACAGGTATTCTGTTTCCTAAGATAATCTCTGTCAGTATATTATTCAACATTTTAGAAGGAGGAGAACATGGAAAATCAGTAATTCCATCTTATTCTAAACACAGCAGTCCTGCATCAATCTGTGTTCTGCAAACCTTGGACGAGGGTATTCTTAACTTTAGAAAAATATTTCAGTTTTCCTGAGCAGCCTTCCCTGGATTTTCTAGTGACCAATACTGAGCATTCGTGCACAGATTTAAGCTATTTTTTTTTTCCTTGATCCTTCCAGGAGTGGCATTTTTGCCAAACTCATACAGATAATTTTCCTCCTGTAATTCTCTTGATAAGTCAGTGTGCATCATGCCAGCTGGGACATTGTGTAAGTTGCTACTGTAATAAAAACCTTGATTAGATTTTAATTCATGGCACATCTCTACATTGTGGTCTTCAATGTGGCTGTAAACATGAATTGGGAGGTCAGGCTTGAGCGTAGTGGTCTTTCTTGCATGCAAATTTGCTCTGATCTATCTTTCTAGAGCGAAGCACAGTCTTACCCTCTCAGTTTTTGCATCTAGATAGGCTGGATAGAGCTCTTTTTTAAAGCAAGCAGAAGACTTTGTCTTGCAATCTGTTGGTAAGCGAGAGACATGAGCTGAGCAGTTGGCTGCGCTGGGTGGGAGTGCATTGCTTGACTTTTATTTTGCCCTTGCTGGCAATATACCTCAATGTGGCCTGACACGTTTTGCATAAAGATTGTATTTAGCCCATAACAGTTTGCCTAATGAACCATTTCTCCTCTGGTAGGTGAGGCTTTAAGACCTTTAATGAGATGTCAGGTGAATTGCGGTGCTTGGCACTGATGGACAAGGACACCGAAGCACTGCCAGCATGCTGGTGCAGGGGTACTGACGGAAAGGTTTTGTTCTGTGCTTCCTATCGTTTAAACACCAAAGCTGTAATTACATAAACAGAACCGCTTCAGCTAGCCCAACGTGTCATTATGGATTTTCCAGCTAATCTGTCCATTCATCTTAATGGTGCAGAACTTGTGCTTCATGTCACTCTCTGCCTTTGTTCTACTCCTTCATCTCTTCAAACGTCTGTCATGAAGAAAGTGTTTATCTTGAATTATGTGTTGAAGAAGGTTAGAGTGCACACTTCTGAAGCTTGGCATGAAATATCCTAAACAAACCTTGCTGGTTGCTTTGTGAAAATAACTGAGGTATGGATTTCAGATTAACATTGTGCATTAGTGTTTTTGGAAGCACTTTAGAATAACGGCTGTGGTGCTGGTGAATAAAGGAATCCCGTTGTAGTGCGCGTGACATCGCATTATTAATGAATCAGCTTCTTCATTGTAATGAATATTATTACGATAAATATTATCTTAATGCACAATGCTTAACAGTTATTACAGAGACTTTTTATTAACTGAAACATTTACTTGTATTACATTTTAACTTAATACAGCACAAGATTTAAACACTTCTCTACTTGGATGTTTTTATATTGGGCTGATGCTGATATTGTGTTTCTGTACAAACACTCGTGGGACATACCTACGTGGGGAAGTGGAGAGCGCAGTGTGAAGGCTCAGGGACCCGCCGGAGCTTGAGGCACAAAAAGGATTACACTAGGAACTGCAGAGAGCCTCTGAATCACAAGCAGCTCACTGCTGTGGAATGAAATGATTTCACTTCAGCCTCTCTGCTTCTCTTTTTCCAATGGCTATCGTTACTATAAGCTGTGATCTTTCCTTACCCTTCACTAAGAGATGGTCTCTGCTGGATTTATTCAACTTACACATAATATTCCAATTCTATTCCTGTAACAAGTTGCACCTATTCTTAAATTAAGCCTTTTTTTCCTGAATTTAATATTCTCTCTCCCTCCCCACCCCCCCACCCCCACCCCTTAAAACATAGCTATAGTTCTATGTCTTTTCATATATATTTAGTATTAAGATGCCTGGAAAACTTGCTAGGGGGAATGAACAAACAAGCTAAGTACATTTTTAAGAAACCGGTTATGTTCAGAAGGCTGTTGGGGCTCTCGAGGTGTGTTTTCCCTAAATTCACGTGTGGGAATAAATGAAAAAGAACAGGTTTATTAAACACATCTGACTTCTTTGCGTTCTTAGAAGTGAGGATGCTGATTTTCCACTTAAGATTTTTGCGGTTCAATTTTCAGCAGTTTTTGTAGGTATGTACTAAATCTTAAGAATATGAATACTTCTGCATGAATTAATAGGCTGACTTGTGCTCAAAACTGAAACTGTGGCAATGCACCATTCTTACTGGAGCCTAAAATGTGTTCTGTTCGTTACTTTTTTTCCCCACACTAATTTTTTTAATTTCAGAAATAGCACATTGTTATTTTTCCTGTGGATTAAGGCTTGTTCAATGGCTGATATCAATACTAATTTGGAAATGCAGGTAGTACTCAGTAATGCAGCTAGACGTGGTGAAATTAATTTCTGTAATTAAAACGGTACTTCCAGTTTAAATTCAGTTAAAACCCAGTTGGTGATTTCTGCTTTCAAATAAAACTCTTACAACTTCATTAAACTCAGTGGAATTCTCAGCTTGTATTTGAACTCAGGATTTCTTTAGGGTCCAATATTAAATTGAGCAGAGTGTGTGTGGGTACTGCACCTACTCTGAAAGTAATGTCAGAGTACGAAATCCTCATTAAAACCTAGTATAAACCAAAAAGAACTGAATAAAATATTTGTGGGCTTTGAAATGTCCGCATTCTTTTCTAATCTTGCAATAGATTATATTTATTGTACCTTGTATTTACACAAATGTGGAGTAGACCCAACTGTTTTAAATCACCTTCTTCTTTATATATAACTAAACTGCATAAACAACAGTGGAAGACACAAATAACACTTATTTTTGTCAAAGGAACAGGATTAATGAAGACAAAACTGTAATCGTTTTCTGTAATAGAGATTAGTTAATATATTATCTAATAGTGGCATTGCCAGTATCTAGATCTACTTAGGAAGGATAATGGTGTACCATTTTGGGACTTTCAGGTTTATACAAATTCTGATAGGTGATTTCTGCTTTAGGAACATGGAAGGGCAGGAACAGATGATTTATATATTGCTCAGGTGCCAGTACTTGTCGTGAGACTTTGTAGCAAGTTTATATTTCTCACTAAAATTTGCAGATATTTATCTTGTGCTATGTGATTATCTTTGTTTGTTTGTTACTTCTTTGAGGAAATCGGTGCGTCCTATTATTGCCTAGGAAATAAACTGATGCTATAATATTTGAAATTTCAATCTTGTGTTGCAGTAGACCTCTCGTAAGTGAAAAGTAAGACAGAACTAGAGTGCCATAAATGACATTTCAATAATTTAGGTCACTGACACGAAATTAATTCTGAAACGGATGTATTTAGTACCACTTCCAAACTTTGAACTGTTCAAGTAAATCTCTTTTATTGATCATTAACATTCCTCAGCTGTTCCTTGAAATTCTGGTTATCTCTGGGTGAGAATGTTACAAAATACATTATTTCTGGTTTAGGACCATGGAAATTGCAAATAAACTTCTGAAATTGTTAACAGATTTATTTCTACTATTACTGTTTTCTGCTGAGATTCACTAAGCTACATTTTGTGATGGAATGTATTTTTAATTTTAAAAAGTATGAAAACCTTCCTAGAATTTGACATTTTTAGACTTCCCCCTTATTCTTTGTATGAAAGTCAGGCTAAATAGTTACAAATCTAATACAAAACCAAATCTTAGAATTAAAAAAATGGAAGGTTTTGGTAGATGTAACACTGCAGAATTCTTTTCTGTCCTGCCTTATCACTGAAATCCTTCTCTTGGCTGCCATTCCTTACTGAATTAGATAGAATTAAATTCAGTGTTTATTAGACTAGATTTCCCCCTAGACAATTAAGCATTCAAGATAAAATCCTGACTTTGTTGCAGTAGGTTACTAAGTTTGTTTTGCTTTCTGTTTTAGTCCATTTATTTGTGCTATAATCGTAGTAAATACTCCAGTGACAAGTGCCAAGTCTGTCATGAGGAGCATGTGATGGAGGTGCTAAGTCCATGATGCTTGCTTATTAAAATAGCTCTTGTACATGAAAACAGTTCTGTTGAAAGCAAGCTTATTAATAAAATCAACCTTTTTTATGACGAATCTCTGGCACTGGCTTTGCTGCACCCTCACCCAGTGCTGGATGGGGAGTTCCTCTTTGTTTGGGAGTGTATTTACATTGAATAGACACCTATCTTTACTGTTCGTAATCCCACCAATTTAAAAGTTGTCCCATTGTCAACCTAGACTAACTACGCTCACGTGATTACCTACCGTGTAAAATTTTCTAAAATACAATTATATTTTACCAAAGCTTAAATGTTCAGTTTGGTTTATGTTTTGTCACAGGACAACAGATCATACCATCTGAAATGAATTTCAAGGTTTTTAGGGATTCTGATAACTCATTGAAAAGATCATTATGCAGGAACCTGTTGGGTCTGGTGAGCAGGGACTGGGCAGAGGGAACATAGAGGTGCAGCAGGGTCAGAGCACAGGCGGTGGCAGCAGTAACCCAAGGGCTGCCAGTCCCAGTGCCTAATGCTGTGAAGGTTCCTGGAGTAAAAGCCATCAAAGGGATGCTTTCACCAGGATGCTGTGACATGTTAATGAGGTTATTGCCTGAATGGTTGTACGACTTCAAGGGGGTTCCTGCAGCCAGAGTATTTGGGGATTATATAAAACTTATTATGGTGTATTTTAATGGGATTGTGGGAAGCGAGTATTCGAGTGAGTCCAGAGGAGGCCACGAAGATGCTCAGAGGGCTGGAGCACCTCTCCTATGATGAAAGGCTGAGAGAGTTGGGCTTGTTCAGCCTGGAGAAGAGAAGGCTCTGGGGAGACCTTATTGCAGCCTTCCAGTACCTGAAGGGGCTACAAGGAAGCTGGGGGGGACTTTTTACAAGGACCTGTAGTGACAGGACAAGGGGTAATGGGTTTAAATTGAAATCAGGGAGATTTAGATTAGATGCCAGAAAGAAGTTCTTCCCGGAGAGGGTGGTGAGGCACTGGCACAGGTTGCCGAGAGAAGCTGTGGATGCCCCATCCCTGGAAGTGTTCAAGGCCAGGCTGGATGAGGCTTTGAGCAACCTGGTCTAGTGGAAGGTGTCCCTGCCATTGCAGGGGGCTTGGAACTAGATGATCTTTAAGGTCCCTTCCCACCCAAACCAGTCTGTGATTCTGTGAATGTGCAAGATTTGGCATGGGGTATTTGGGGGAAGGATCAAAGTTTGATGATCGTGGGTCAGAGAGGAGAAAACATGGACAATGGAGGGGAAAGAGGATGAATACAGCTTGTCATTTGTAAACAGGTTGATGTTCATTATACTCATCTGACTGAGTGCTGTTTGCTGCAGTCTCTAATAACCACCTGTTTCTAGCCATCCCCGATGTATTCCCTCTGCCCTGAGCCTGCTTGTGTGAACCCTAAGAAATTTGGAGATGGGCTAGCAGGCCTGAGTGCCAGCCACTGGTGTGCAAGGCCGAGGAGCTGGGAACTGCAGGGGGTGGTGAAGCTGGACTCTGAGGGGCAGCTGCTGGACCCACTGAGCATCAGGGCTGCTATGGCTGCTGCTCTTCACAGAGCTTTGAGTGTTTGTGCTGTGGCTGGTTCATACTTAGTGTCTGGAAGTCAGGGATTACAAATAAAACTGTATGGTTAAAGACAATTTATTTTCTCCATGTTTAACTAGCAGGTGACCAGCAAGAAAAAAATTTTTCTTCTGTCCCTCATGTTAAGTTGATTTACTATTATGAAAGCAAACACAGATTTCCTCTCTTGTAGACTAGGTGCTTGAGACTGCACACAGGGTTTTGTACAGCATTCCTGAGATGCCTGAATAAGCATGTGGACTGCCTTATATAAATAATAGGGCACACAGTAATAATAGGGCGCACACACAGTAATATATGTGTATTTAAGAATATTATTTTGTTCAGTTTAATTCTACGTGGATTTCATGAAACACAAATGCAACATGATGCAAATAGGTGTAGAACTTTGCTTTTTGGTGAAAGATTTTAAGAATAAGAAAGGTAGAAGTGTGTCTAATCAAAACAGGAAAAAATTGTTGACTCTCCTCACGGTAGAGTTTGCAAAAAGTAAACTGTATCTACATACAAATACATGATCAAATCACTATCTGTAGATACGTATAATATTTTTCTTGGGATGTTAACAACTAGTGAACTGCTAAATGTTCTCATAGTAATTAGAAATGTTTGTTTGAGGCACTGCATTTACTGATTTAGCAGCCTAAGTCAAAGTACATTAGGTTGTTGTCAGGAGTCTTTTGTACCTGAAAAAGGTGAACTGTAACATCTATCAGTGTTTCCCTTGTGTCAGTGAGGAAAGCTTGTTTTTTAACTGCCCTTAAAGTTGGAGGTTTTCAAATGGTATGGGTTTAGCCACAGAGTCAATCAAAAATGTCATGTGAGTTGGATGAGAAATAACTCAGTTACAGAAAGTTTCTAACATGCAGCTTCATGAATATGCTGCAATATGTTGTTATTCAGAGAAAAGAAGAATAGAAGTAAAAATGGGATCTGTTCAGCTGTTCATTCTCTCTGAGATCACACTGAGCACTGTGCTTGTGTGTTCGCTGTGATGTGCTTGTGAAGGCACTTACGTGGAAACCCAGGAGTCTGTTCCTTTCAGGTTATAGTTATGTGTCAGTCCATGCGGTATAGAGATGGCATATGGCAGTACATGTGAATCCAGGATCTACATGCAGTGTGTACAAGGGTTGTTTTGGAGCACAGGTTTCAGGTATAGGTATGCTTTTTACAACAGGAAAAGCAACAAACAAGTTACATAGTTTTTTTCCTTCTGGAGAGCTATTAAAGCTTTATATCGTTCCATTTCACAATTGGGTATTTTATATACTCACCAAGTATTAGGAAAACCAATAAACATTTTAGAGGGCTTTAAACGGTATTAGAGGTATTATTTTTTGTGCTTATATAAGGCATAAGTACCTTAGTTCAAAGGTAGGGCTTAGAGAGTGTCATAAACATAATCCTAAATGAACTAAAATAGATTTCTGACCCATAAGAATATCACAACTTTTATGATCAACATAGTGGATCTTCTTAAATTTTCAAAGTATGTATTTACATGTTTCACTGGGAATTTTGGGAATCTCATGTTTATCAGATGTGCAATTCATGTTCCAGGTCTGCTGCTGTTACACTACACTGTTAGAGTATCCTTCAGAGTCAGGGGATGTAACCATATGTGGGTGGATAAGGGAACAGTGGAAAGCAGGGGAAAACATTTTGATTAAAACATATGAGAGTCTTGGGTGGGTTTTTTTGTCTTGTTTTGTTGTTGTTTTGTGGTGGTGTTTTTTTTAAAGAAGGAAAGCAAATGGCTATTTGAAGGTGCCTAGAATGTTGAAAACTGTTTCAGGACTGAAAACCACTGCACAAATCACAGATTAAATGCTTTCAAAATAGGAGATGCCCTATTTCTATGCTGGCTAGATATGTTGTGCACAAGACAGGTAGATTTATCTATGTACTGTGGAATTTGCATAAGCCTTCTCAGACATTCAGAGATGTCTGTGTGATGGATCACATAGCCTCATGATAAATGAATTCATTCTGTGTTAGTAGCTGAATACAAACAATGTGTATGTTGTGTCCAAAAAAACCATTGTGAGTTGCCCTTGAGACTGACAGTTTAAATGGTTTTCATACCATTTTTTTACTAGCCTTCTGCTATGTCTCAGAGGAGGGTGCCATGAAGGTGGATTTTTATGGAGATGCTCAGCAAGATAGCAAGAAACAGTTGTCATAAATTGGAAATAAAAGGAAATCAAAATCTGTATGAGGATAATTAAGCAAACAGATTACTAGGAGGTTTTCAGTGTCCAATGAGGTAAAGCCATAAACTTTATGGCTTTACAGTATGATCCAAATCCAGTGTTGATATGGCAGAACAGGAGGTTGGACTGGAGGTGTCCCAGGGTCCCTTTGAACCTGAGTGCTTCCGTGAGTCTGTGATGCTTGAAGTGAACTAGTCAGATTCTGACTCCAAATGTAAGCCATTCCTACTGCAAAAGTTAACAATTGGCCTTCCAACACAGCTGTAGTAAAATTTAGTGCTCTTTTATAAAACAAAACAGAAAACCTTTGTCTTGTACAGTTAAGTGCAGTATTTTTCCATGCTTTGTAAGATACACTCTGTTGTCTGTGGTCCAAGGTTCCTTATCACAAAACTGTGCACGAGCCTTCGTGTTTGTGTTAACATTTTCCAGTGATCACTGGAAAACTCATCTTTTAGTTCACAGTGCCGTTGAATCCTGAACTTCACTTTTTGCTTCTCTTGATCGTCTTTGAATTGGCTGGTAGGGGGAGCTGTTGGTTGGAGTTCAGTCCCTCTGGTTAATACCGTTTTACACTTTTATTATTATTCACTAGAGGACTGACTGCTTAAATGCTTGAACAAAAAGACCATTTTTTTCCAGTTACTATATTCAGAAAATATTCATTTGGTTACAGAAAAGGAGAAATCAGGAAGCATGAACAAGAATCTCTGATGTTCAGCTCCAAACTGCAACAACTTGATCCTTGGGAAGAAGCAATTAGTAGCATGTATTTACCTGCCACAGCTCTTTAAAGGATTTAGTGCTGTATTTGTAAGTGGGATGTAGCCTTGAAGTGATACCTTGATAAACTTCATTGTGCAGATCATAAAACCAGCAGGGTTCATTTGTATTTAGGATTGTGCTCTATTCCAGCATTTGGAAAGTGTTTGATTTGGCTGCAAATCAACCAGCTCCCACCCTGGTTCAGATTGTGCTGTTTCTCTTCTCCGTGCTGGATGGTGTGGCTCAGCTGTCCTTCGCTTTCCGTGCTGGGCTGAGAGCAGAATGACAGAGTTGTTTCTTCCCTGGGGGCTAGTGTGGGAAGGTGTCAGAAACAACTTTCAAAGAGTCTTTCAAAGTCAGGAGTAATTAACGCTTTTTGGATTCTCCAGGCTGTGGTCTGTAGCTTACCCAGTAGACGTGTTATGTGGCTTTGTCCCCAACTTCCTGGCAATTTCTAGGAGTTCATAGGATCTTCACCCCCAAGAAGAGTCTGATGTCTTTTATGAAGACCTGAAACCGGTAGAAGGCGGCCAAGTAATGTCAGTGTTCAGAATTCATCGTGTATCTTGTTTAGCCCCTGTTCTGCAGCTGCTTGTAGAGTCTCTCATGATTTAAAGGCAGGTCTGGAAGAATCCTGAGAGTAGTATCTGCAGAAGGCATCTAGACGCGTGTAATGTGCTTCACCAGACTCGTGCTGCAGAGTGCAAAGGGGAACAACCGATTTTCAGAGTTGTTGTCGAAGGGAGCTTAGCTTATCCTGTTGCAAACTGCTCATGCCATAGTCAAACCAACCACCAACCTTTGTTTTAGAGTGCAGATACTTTGTAATGTAATGTGTCTTCTTCATGGCAAGGATCCAAACTCCATCCACAGTTAGACGAAGTGTATGCACTTGACTTCAGACACTATACCTAGGGTAAAAAACCCAACCCCCCCAAAAAAAAACAGAGAGAGATGACATTTCTCTTAGGTTTCTTTTCCAGCCATTAGAAGCGATCTGCCTACTTGTGCATTTGTTTCCCACCCAGACACGGAAATTACTTGCAGTAAGCTCCAAGGGCAAAACCTTCTGGCCAGGACTGCAGCCTGACCCCTGCAGAGGGAGCTGGGGGCAGAGGAGTTCCCGCTGCCTTGGGCTGCTGGAAGGATTTGGTCTGTGTACAGACGAGCCTTTTCTGTTCCTATTTCCTCAGTTTGAAATGTTGACTCTTTGCTCGCAGATAATCTTTTGATCCTTCTTTGTCTGGCCCACAAACTTGTAAATCATGTCATTCATGTCCTCATGGTTGCCAACTGTATTAATGTTTAAAAATAAAGCAAGCCAGTATATTTTCTTGTGGCAGACATCCTGGAGCCCTCTGTTTTGAATGTTATAGGCATCATGCTACACAACGGCCAGCAGAAAATTCCTGAGCATAAAGTGATGGAAATATATTTATACATAAGATATCCAGTGTAAAAAAAAAAAAAAAGAAAAAAGAAAGTTTTTGCAAATTAGGAGACATTTTAGGGCAGCAGATTTTCAAATAAATGGCCCTGATTTAACCAAAACTGCAGTGACTCATACTCATGTCAGTATAACATTTCTCCCTCCCACTGGGCTGTTTTGGCTTCTCCAACTGACTAATAAGAGTATCAAGAGTATCTGACAGTCGTCTTTATTTCTGATACACTGGAAATGTACTCATGGATTTCCAAAAACATTTTTAATGCAGGAGTGGTATTATCAAAGACCTCAGGGGATCCAGGTGCTTTTTGCTAAATGATTTCTTTTTCCCCACTGTTTAAAAAAAAAAAAACAAAAACAAAAAAACCCACCTCACATCAACAACAAAGTATTTGAAATTGATTTCAGTTATTTAAAAGGATTTGACAGGCACTCTGCTGCTGACACTCAGCTAATCTGTGATGTTTTATTTACCAGGGACTTTCTTTTCAGTCTGGCAACAGGTAGATATCAAAACATTATAATCATGATAATACATATCTTTGTGCATATCTGAATAGACACACATGGTTTTACATGTGTAATTCTGGAGTGAACTGGTTGCAACCTCTGTCGTTGAGTTGCTGTACTCTTCCTTTTGCCTACGATTCCACAATTACGTTTTGCTTTGAGAAGCTCTTATACTTGCATTGCTTGTAACATGCTTTAAGCTATGCCAAAGATTCTTGTTTTTCTTTAGCATCATTGGAACTATAAAGTATTAAAAATTACCTGTTGCTTTATGCCAACTGTAATGCTGGGGGAAACGATGGATGCTTCATTAAATGATAATTGCACATCAGCATTCCAGCAGCTGAAACCCAAACTGCTCAAGCAGCAGCAGAAGGAGCAGTAGGAAGGCAACATTGGAAACATCTGGGAGCTTAGAGCAGTGGAAATGCGTGAGGAAAGGGAAAGACAGCTGGATAGCCCACTTCTCTGAGTGACCTCAATATCTGAGTACATCATAGGTCTACCTCTTCTTAGGGAGAACCATTTGGGGCATGAACTCTCGCGATGTCTGGGATGTGAAGA
>NW_010232497.1:0-35361 GCF_000690775.1 Eurypyga helias | reverse complement strand
GCTGATGGTCCCTTTGAATTCAGCATGTCACAGCTGGGCTTCATCCTCTCAGCCCTGTCAAGCAACACTTTTCGGTACCAGGCCAGTTTCCTGTTCAGCAGCAGTGCTGCTGCTTGGCAGTGCAGTGAAAGGCTGAGTAATGGTTCCTCGTTTATCTGTGGCAGTATTTGATGGCTGCATAGAGCAGGTTTTATTTTTTCCTTTTATTTCTTCAAACACATTCTTACACAGTTCCTTTTGTTGCTTTAAATTTACACTGTTTGCATTGTGAACTCATGCCTGCAAATTCAGGATATGCAAGTTTTCAGTATTCTTCACAACCTTATAGATGCTTATACATTAGATTGGTCTTCAAATGTATAAATAGGCACTAAGATTTCCAAAAGAATTTGCTTTGTTCGGAGGACAGAGTAATGTAAATAGCTGTTATGCACCTTTGCATGTCCGGGTAATTTCACTTGCATAAATATCTAGCAGTGAACTCATAATTAACAAGCTAAATTTTCCAGACTGCGCAAGCTGCCCAAGTAAATGATTGCAGAGCAAACTTACTAAATGTGCATTTAATTTAACCACTGTAAGGTACATGCACAATTGAAAATTGCAGGAGAGGAGAGTTTCCCTGTGAAAGTTGGTTTCAGCAGGCTAAGATTTGAAGGATAATGAGATAGTTGTCTCAGTCATGAGATCATCAGATTAGAACATACTTGAAGGATGTTTTGGTTCAAAGAGCACATGGTCATGTGCAAAAGAGGCTGGGAAAAAACCCCTACTTTTACTGCAGTTTTGGTTTTCATAGGAACTTGGATTTGGATTTTGGACTCCCAGAACAATCAGAAAACTTCACCCCTAGAGGATTTTTATACAGCTCTTAAAAGGTGCTTTTTCTGAACCAGTATCTTCCCATCTGTGACACTGTGATTATGATGTTTGGTTAAAGAGAATTGAAAAAGTGAAGGTTACTGAGTGAGGTATTCTGATTAAAGCAATATAGTCGAGTCCACTTCTGCTTCCAGTTTCTTTCCTGGGCATCAGTTGAAAACCTGGGCTGGCCCTTGGTGTAGGTGCCCCTCTGCCCACTGTAGGTACTTAATACTATTTGAGGTAAGTCACCTCATCTCAGTGTTTCATTTATTTATTTATATTACAGAGCTAATATGCTGCTTCTCCCCTTCATTGACTTTCACATCTGTTTTATCTCCACCCAACAGAGCCCTGAGTTGGTCTTTTTTCCCCACTGTGTTTAAAAAAAAGCCTCATTTGGTGGTGTTCCTGTCTCAGGTGGGGCCTCTAACCATTGCCATAATAAATTGATCTAACAATAAATAGTCATTTTAACCCCACAGTCTCCTGTATTTCTACAGGATTTTACACTGTATCTGTGCACCCTAGAGTGAAAAAAGACCCTGCCTGCAGTATTTCAACTGACTCATAAACGTTTAATCAAAATTTATGGTGATAACCATAACCCTAATGTAGTCTGAGACTTTTCTCCTGTGAATTCATTCAGTTCAGCAGTATTTCATTGTGTATTTTACAGAAACTTTATTTTCTTTGAAAATGGAAGCTTTAAATTAAATATGAAAATAGAATATATCAAATGTATTGTATTCAGGGCTTTTACTGCCTCTGTAGTTTCTCCTTCCAGTACGTCAGTGCTTTCTGTGACTCTGCGTGAGTACTCCACAAGGGTCGTTGCGGGGCTTGATGCTTTGATGTTGTTGGCCAGCCTTGAGTGATGGACCGGCATCTGATCGGGTACGGTAACTGATGCCTGAGTGTGCCCAGTGAAACGATGCAAGGCGGGCAGGTTTATCGCTGCAGAGCGGGGCTCCATGTCTGCCTCAGCGGACCCTGAAGTCACAGGCCGGCAGTGTTGCAACGACAGCAGCTGCCCGAGGCAGCTCTCATGCTCAAGAACAAGCCAGGGAATTTCCAGCAGGCTTTGAATAGGTGGGGCAAGTCAGCAAGTTAAAAATATTTAGGTTTTTGGTTGAACTCTGCATGAACTGATGTGTCAAGAAAAGAATCCTGCCTGCTGGCAGGGCTTTCCCCAGCGGAGATGGACAGACTGCACGAGTGAAGGCAGGAGCTGAAGTATTGCAGATAGGTGAGTTTTGTCCTCTTATGGAGAAGGAAGGCATATCCTTCCCCTAAGCTGGTTGTCATCCATGTGAGTTTTGGTCAACCCCAGAAGTCTGCTGGGCCAAGCTGGGGACATTGTGTAGATTCAGTATTCTTTGCTGTTCCAAAAGAGATTAAAGACTCTGAAGGTGTCCTGGAGACGCTCTCCTCCTGCTCTCAAAGACGGTTTGCTTCCTCCTGAGAGTGGACTGTGGAGTAGTGTTACACCTGCGCCCTGCAGCAGGACTTAGAGTTGTGACATGATGGAGTGGACAAGTCTTGATTTTTTAAAAATTTCTTCTCTGGTGTTCCTTGCTGGGTACTAACTCGCTTCATAGCACCCTGATGGTGGCAGGTTGCATTTTCACCAGCGTGAATCATAGAATCATATTTAATAGTGCAACCTTCTGAAAGGTGTGTGATGAAAAACAGTATGATGACATCATCAAAGCTTGTTTGTTGTTATCACTAAATAAATGAAAAACCAGCAAAATAATATATTTTTTTAAAAATCAATGATCCTTTTTTTTTTCAGGCCTAATTAACTGATCAGATCTCACTGCCTTTTTATTAGTTGTTGAACCCCAAACAATGACATGTAGACGTAGTCTGTAGGGTCCATGAATTCTGGCTTCCACCAGCATTAGTGAAACTTCTACAAATTTAGTGAAGGTGTCGTAGTCCAGGGCTTTCCTTTTTAGATAGAATCATGTCATTTCAGAAGAACAATAGGGATTTCAAATGGGTGGAAGACAGCTCAGAAAACAGCAGGAGTGTTTAATGAATTGTAATGTAAAACTGAAGAAAAACAGTACATTGATCATGCATTGTATATGAAACTTCTTTTTAAAAATAGCTGTTTTCCTAAATGGTAACAAAAATATATCATTGTGATGGTTAAAAACCTGTAATCCTTTATTGTCAAGATTTGTGTGGCAACCAAACTACAATTTAAATTTTGGCCTTCATTCCTGAGGCAACAAGGTTAAAATTCTAAGACCCTCTGCCTTTCCGTCTCAAGCTTTAAAACACATTGGAAAGTCTCATCCAGATTTAGCAGAAGAGCAGAAATCTGGAATTCGTGACAGAAGGTCTGCAGCGCAGGCAGTAACTGTGTGATAACTTGGCTTGCTAATTACTTACTGAGAGCATTAGCATTTTTAAAGCTTGTTAATGAATAATTATTAATTTTGCTCTAAGATTCCAATTTGGGTTCATTTTTCAAACAGCAATTACTTTTCCCTGGGCTTTTGTAGTACACGCAAGCCAGAGTAGCATACACTGTTTGGTACAATTAGAATAGAAAATAACCTTGAAAAAACAGTTGTATAAAAATATATGTATATTCTCACAAGGTGGGATCTCTGTTCTTTTTTGCTCATAGTATTGGGAATGTGTATATTTTAAAAGCTAAAATAAAGTATTGTGAGGAGCTCTGTGTTTGAAGAAGGTATGAATTCTGTGAATTTGTTTTCTTCAGTCTTTGGCAGAGAATCATCTTGCCCTGTGACTCTGAAATACACTGCAAACTGAGAAATTCATACCTTTTAACAACCTGAATTAATCTTGCTTGCCTGTGTAAGTTCCCTAGTGATACTCTCTGCTGCTGAGAGCAGTGTGCAGATGTTTTTTCGTGTCAATCAATAAAGAGAAAAAATATGCTTCTCACCTAGGCGTTAGCCAATTTGTATAGGAAATCACTGTTGTATGTCTAGTTCCTAGCTCAGTTTTAAGTGCCTGTCATTCTCATCCGTAACAAGATTTTTTTTTTTCTTGAAGAGAATTGTTTAGGGTTTTTTTTGTGATATAGTGCAGTACCTAAGTCTGCAAGGAGTTAATTTTAATGTCATTATGAATGGGTACTTTGAAACAAAGGTTTTGAAGACTTTTCTCAGATTTTAAGAATTTGCTTTTTTATTAAAAAGTTTGGGTTTTTTTACACAATAGGCATTCCACACAGCATGTGTGTCATAAATATAGCCCACTATATCTAAACAGACAGTCCCAGTCACTGATTTGCATAGTTGCAGCCAAAACATTTCCAAAATTGGTACTGATATTACTAAGCAGTATCACATTTATAAAAATATTTTGTTGCTACTAACTGATACACTCCTTATGCTGCAGAGTTTCCTTGTGGGAGCTTCTGTCTTTCTTACTCTGCATCGTATGATGGTTTTCTAAACCACTGCTGATAAACTGGACATTATGGAAAGATTTAATAACTGATATATATTAAGATACAATATTACTTCATGTTAATATATTTTCAACTAGATTATACATGTGAATTTTTAATACCAGTGATGAACCACAGGATGACTAGACCGATGCACAACAATATACAGTGTGAGGAAGTACTTTTGCTTTATTTTTACTTCTCACACATGTTTCTCTAAAGCTCAAATTATCCCTCGACTAGTGGAAGACAATCTGTTAATTGAAGCCTAGGCTACTTTTTTCTTTCTCAAGGCCCAATTTAGACTAGATTTCAAAAACTAAATAAACAACAGTCTGCCTGCCCGTTAAAAAGGAGTGTGTCAGGTTTCTGTGTATTTTAAGTCTTTCAAATAATCTCCTCTTAACCATTCATCGGGGCCATGTAATCTTGAAGGGCTTACGCTGCTGTTGCCTCTTGGCCCAGAATGATGGGGATGTGCTTGGGTGTTGCTGGGTGGGAAGGATTTGCTCACTGAAATACAGCTGCAGGTAAAACTGCAATGTGTACTGTATGCATCAACACTATGTACAATGCATACCTTTAAAAATGGTGAGGGAAAGGTTTTTTTTACCTTGACGCTTTAGTTAATATGAAGTCCCTAACATGCCCTGAGTAGTTAAATACAGGTTTTAAGTGGAATAAGATGTCTCTATTATCTACAGTTTGTCTGTATTACGAAGTTTACTTCAGTAAGGGCATTGCAAATGATGGCATGCAGATGATGTGCGGCACCCCCATGCATTACAGCTTTGCACTCCTCTGCTCCCTGAACCCCCAGGATGGTCAGGACTCTCCGGATGTTGTCCTGCTGCCAGTGGCAGCGGCTTTGGGTCATCTGGATCAAACCTGACAGTAGAGGTTTCAAGATAGAAGAGCCTGTACAGGGTGGGTTTTGGAGCGTGCTGGGACTACTTGGGAAAAGTCTGGAGCAGGGGAGGTTAACAGACCCAACTGTGCATAAGGAGAAACCGAGAAAGTTGGCTGTGGCAGGATGTTTGAAGGCAGACACCTACACAATGGAGGTGCCATCGTGATTGCCTGGGCAGGGACCCTGGCACTGTGGTTGGAAGCTGTAGGGTGGCAGCTTAGGGCTGGTTAGACATGGAGACTGGGACAGGAGAGAAGTTCAGCGCAGGTGAAGTGGGAAGTAGTAGTGCTCGGATCACTCAAAGTGCTGTGTGATGCCAGCCACTGCTTGAGGACAAAAGTAATGTCAGAGGTGACATTCCAGAGAGCAGTCGATCCTCTTTACTTTCATGCTTTTAGTGCTGCACTTCTGCTTTGGCGGATCAGTAACCTGCTGCACATCTTACCAGAACCTGCAAAACTCAAAATCATGCGTAGGACCACAGCGTGAATCAAGAAAACCTGCAAAGAAATGTCTTTATATCTGCATTGCTATTCTGTGCAAAGAATAAAGTGTGAGTGAAGACTACATAATGATTAAAGAGGAGAGATTAAAAGGTGTAATAGAGCAATGATTGCTGTGAGCAAATGTGTCGGTAAGTTCTGTAGAAAAAAAACCTAAAACCAAAACAGCACGTAGCACTGTGGTTAAAGATTCCGTTACTGAAGCCATGCACAAGAGTGTTAAAATGAATGTTGTGCGATAAAGATTTATCTGGTATTTCCTGCCTATTTAATCAAACCTTTTAAAGTTTGAGTTGCTGTGAATGTGTGGTCATACACTGGTGTGCAGGCATGTGTCGTATTGAGTCTCTGTATCTGTATTGAATCACTATAAATCGTTAGCATTTTATGTGCTAAAACCAAAGAATAGCCACAGACTCCAAGTCTCCAGAGAAAATTAGAGAACTTTTGTGTACATTGACCCCATGAAATTTTTACTCTTGCAGTGTTTTAAATATATCAGAAGATGGGTCTGGCTCAAGATGGTGAGCTGAAAATAGTTGGAAGCTGGGAAAATACTGTTTGTTCCGTTCTTACTCTTTTCTAGGTAAAGGCACGTGAGTCACTGCATCAGGCTGGGTACAGGGCTAAATGAACCTGTTCTCTGACCCAGGATATCCATTCCTGTGTCACCGTAATTTAAAAGTGTGAAGTAATTAATGATAAATTCATTGAAATATTTTTGAATGTTTAATGCCAGTACTACCTATACCCTAAAAGAAAAAAAAGCCCTGATAAAATATTTATGCTCATCAAAGTTAAGTGGATCATCTTGCATTTCTTTTTCAAGAATCAAACTGTAAAGTTATAATGTAGAATTAAAATGTATAAAATTAGGTTTTTATTTTACTTTCGTTTCGAAAAAGATACACCTAAAAGGAGGACAATTTGAGAGAGGATTCAAATATTCCTGAAAGGGTCTGGAAAGAGCAGTCTTTGAAGACCATGCTTCAGTGCTTAGGTTGCCCTATTAGTATTGCTGACTCTGCTTTGCCATGGGGAAATACTGGACTCAGTCAGGGCATGGTCACTGGAGAGTATTTCTGTCTTTTGGGGTCAGTACTTTAGATCCAGAGTCAAATATTTGCAGGTGTGGAATTTCTTTGAATGTTTGGCCCTTTACTAATTTAGAAGTAGCTAAACTGAGGTTTGGTGCATTTGGTGGTGTTTTTTTTTTTTTTTTACCTTAAAAGTTCATTGAAAAAATGGCTGCTGAACTGAGTCTTTGCATGCTGTATTTCAGCCCCAAGCATGTTTTTATGGCTGAGTAATAAACCCCTGGAAATGGGGTTTTATAATGGAAAATGCAACTTAAGGTTAAGTAGAACAGCACCTTACAGTAACACATATTTGGAACCTACAAAATCCTTTGCTCCCAAGGGGGGTGTTATAGTGAAAAGGAGTGTAATAACAGTTTAATTTATCATAAATACATAACATATTTTATGATGATTTGATTGTGTTGAAAAATTTCACCTTATAGATTTTAATAAAGCAACCTACTGGTAAACTTATTGCAGTTGGCTTTCTTTTCCTTTGACTAGGGGTCTCGACAGAGTGAAGCATAAATGACTTAGTTTTAGAAGCTGGTTAATAAAAAATAGATTTCCTTTCCCTTTGACTTGTTTATGATGCTGAAAAATGACTATGCAGGCCGCTGGTGTGTGGCAGAGCTAGTTTCTACAGGTTGGCAGTGAGTAAAACATTATGGTCAAACTGAATAATTTGTTTTCTTTCATAAACATGAAATGCAGTAAATGATCTAAGATACATATATCAAAACAAGGAAAATTCCTATCTTTTGTAAAACAGAAGAAACAGATAAATGTGGACTGTGCTGCCTTCTGGGTAAATTGGTCACCAGGAGCACCCCATACCAGTGGTATAGTGACAGCTGTGTTTCTTGGCCATACACTGCCTAAATTGAAGTGGCATCGAGGACTGTCACAAAGCAGAATTCATGTAGACTGTTTCCTCACCCTTTAACTAACCTAACATTGGTCATACCTTCCAGATGAAAAAAAGATAATTGAATTTTCCATTTTGTTTAAATTATGCAGGATGGGAAGATATACATTAGAAACTGAGAAATAGACAGCTGTCCTGGAGTCTTAGCTTTGAACTGATTTTACTGTACAGGAATCTCAACTTGGTTGTCTCTTGCCCTTTCTATCCTTTTCCTCCATCTTTCTGCCCTTGCAGTCTGTAATGAAAAGCTTTAAAATCTGGTAAGTTTTAGGACGTGATGAACTATCAAGCAGTTTCAAAGGATCTTTGTTAGTGTTCTTTCTTTTACTGTGCGTTGTTGTGTTGCATTATGATGTTGGTCTTACATAAATTGTAATGAAAAGTTTTATTTGCCCTTCTTTTTTTTTTGTTTGGGACCCATTAGTTATTGTTTCAGTTAAACTTGATTCAATACACTTTGAATCAAGTGTATTTGGTGCACTAACAATCTATGCTAACAATAATATGGATGCTTTGTCTGTAAAGTTATAGTGCTTGTAGATGAAACCTAATGCCTTATGCCAAGCCCTTCAAATTTTAAAAAAGCTTTCTAAAATTACTTGAATAAACACAATACCTCCGAATTAAAACTCCTACTGAACGTTTTAAAACAGTTGAAACTCCTATTGAACGTTTCAACTGTTCTTCTGAGACCCCTTTCCTGAGAAGTCAAGAATCTCTCCAAGAGATTCCTAAAATGCCATTCCTACAAAATGTGAATGCAAACTGATTTTTATTGGTTTTGTTGGAATGTGAATTGGATGAATGACTAGTAATAGAGTGTTTGACGTTATAGTGTAGATCTAGAACCAACTGAATGATATAGTAGATGTTACCGGAATATTGCATTTTTGCACCTTTGTTGTAAAATATGATTATAGTCTGCACTTATGAATGATTTTAATCCCATTTCCTCTATAATAATGCAATGAAAATTATGGTAGATAAATATAAACTCAATAAGAATGTTTCCAACTAAGGTTTATAGCCTGTGTCTGAAAATGTTTGGCCTATGGGCTTTCATAGTGGGCTTTTGGTTGGGGTTTATTTCTTAGTATGGTAATCACTTCCTTTCTCCCATGGCTCCTACAAACATCGATTTTATGGTGATTCTCACATACAGACACAAAGAATTTACTAAGAAAACTGAGTGACTAGGTAGAAGCTACTTTTTGTTTTGTTTTGTTTCTTTTTTTAATATGCTGGAAGATGCTTTGAATGTGCCATAAAACATAGAGCTATTTCTTTGGTCAGTTTGTGATCAGGTAAGGGAGCAGAAATGAGTTGCTGGGCAATATTTCAGTTAATGTTTCCTTCCAGTGGTAATGAACAGTGGTGTCCTGAAAAGTGATCCCTTAGAAGACAGTTCACAGTAAACCTGCAGACCTAAATTATAACTTGGCCTGACAAAAATCACAGCAGTTTGAAAAATGTTAATAAAGATTCTTTGAAATTGTTTACCAAATTTTAAAGCTTTTCATTACAGATTGCAAAGGCAGAATGATGGGGGAAGAGGATAGAAAGGGCAAGGAACAACCAAGTTGATATTCCTATGCAGTGTAATCAGTTCAAAGCTAAAACTCCAGGAAGGCTGCTTACCCCTGTTCTGATACTGGACTTTGTGGCACAAAAAATTGCCCTTCTTTTATCATTAAAAATTTGGGGTTTATTTGATCAATAATTTTATATAATGTAAAAACTATTGTCTCTGAATTCAGTGCACCTTCTCTTCATAGAGTGGACTGGAACATTAGAAATGACCTGAACCTGCATTCAGGATGTTTCCAGGACTTGTGTAGGGCTATTAATTAGCTCCTGTAAACTGTAATACCAGCATTTTTGACACCCTGGCTTCAAAACATTTTTTAACCAAACACAAGGTGTAACTGCAGTAGTCGAGCTGTGCCTTGAAAGGTCCCCTGTGAATGCGGACGTGTGCTCAGCTCTAACCCTGTAGTGCCAGAGATCAGGTTATTCTGCAGCACCTACATCCCTACAGCAGAAAGATGTCATGTAAACCCAAACTACTTTTATCAAGTTTAATCGCATTGCCTGTAGGCCTTCTTTATTTTCTAAGTCCTTCCATTCATGCTCTAAGCAATGTATGACTTCTTTTCTTGCTCTTAACTCCCTTTTTCTCATCCACTTCAGACTGGATATCTCTAAATAATTTGTCTGTTTTAATTCCTTGAATTGCCAGGCTTGCAGTACCAGCCACGTCCCACTAACTTCAACTTCCCTTTGTATTGGGTTTGAATTACAAGATTTTGGTAGCAGGGAGCGCTACAGGGGTGGCTTCTGTGAGAAGCTGCTAGAAGCTTCCCCTGTGTTTGACAGAGCCAACACTAACTGGCTCCAAGATGGACCCACTGCTGGCCAAGGCCAAGCCCATCAGCAGCAGTGGTAATGCCTCAGGGATAACATGTTTAAGAAGAGGATGTGGTGGGTTAACCCTGGCTGGAGGCCATATGCCCACCAAAGATGCTCTGTCACTCCTTTTTGCTGGGCAGGGGAGAGAAAATGTGACAAAAACTCAAGAGTTGAGATAAGGACAGGGAGAGATCACTCACCATTTACTGTCACTGGCAAAACAGTGACAGTCCTTCTCCACTGACCTTGGTGTCTGCAGCATTGTTTCACATCTTCTCACTCCTCTCTCTGATTGCAGTTGCACACTACTTTTTTTCCCCGTCATGGTTTAACCCCAGCCAGCAACTAAGCACCACACAGCTGCTCGCTGACTTCCCCCTTGAGGGATGGGGGAGAGAATTGGAAGAGTAAAAGTGAGAAAACTCATGGGTTGAGATAAAGACAGTTCAATAGGTAAAGCAAAACCTGTGCATACAAGCAAAGCAGAACAAGGAATTCATTCATGACTATCCATTGTCAGGCAGGTGTTCAGCCATCCCCAAAAAAGCAGGGCTTCATCACATGTAATGGTTACTTGGGAAGACAAACACCATCACTCTAATGGCCCCCTCTTTCTTTTCCTTCCCCCAGCTTTATATGCTCAGCATGACGTCATATGACATGGAATATCCCTTTGGTCAGGTGGGGGCAGCTGTCTTGGCTGCGTCCTCTGCCAACTCATTGTGCACCCCCAGCCTACCGGGAGTGGTGTGAGAAGTAGAAAAGGCTTTGACTCTGTGTTAGCACTGCTCAGCACTAACAAAAATGTCCTTGTATTATCAACACTTTTTTCAACACAAATCCCAAACACAGCCCCACACCAGCTACTGTGAAGAAAATTAAAACATAATAAAATAAATAACAGCTTTCTTTATTAACTTGTTACACTTTTAGATGGACATCTTTATGTTTTCTCATTATGTCTCTCGTATTTAGGAGATCCTGTATTCACCTGCAAAACTGTTCGGTGCCTACAAAAACTTAGCACTGGTTAATTTGATGGGTATGAGTTGGTGCCTATTATAGCTGGGATCAATACTGTCTATGATTTCTTTCCTGTCAATATACATTAGACTTTCTTGCTTTATAATTAAATTTCAGCTCTCAGAGTTGGATATGCTTCTATTGTTCTTCTGGTGGTGGTGGTTTTGGTTGGTGTTGTTTTTCTCTCTCCCTCCCCCCCGCCCCCTTCCCCCCAAGCTTTATTGGGATTACTGGTCTGTGATAATCAATGGTAATACCAAAAAAAATTATGTTTTGATATGTACCTCCCAGTCCAAATCAACATAAATGTAACTGTTTTGCACTTTGAGATCCTGAAAATTGTTTGAAAGCTGATATGTTCTTATCTAGTTTTTAAAGAATTACTGAAAACCAAGATAATGTTATTTGACCTCATTATTTCTTCGATGCAGTATCATGAAATAAGTTGAAAACTATTGCACTGTACTTCATACTTTGATTAACCTATACTAAATAGCTGAACTCTGCCCTTACTTTCTATGTCCCTTTGAGAAGAAATATTGGCATGAAAGCTTTTTTTTTTCCCTTTATTTTTTCCCCCTTGTTTTAACAAACGTGCTTTTTATCCAGAGTTGGCCTTGGCAGGTCTACTGTCACGTATAAAAATTGATGATTTTTTTTTTTTTGTACATAATACATGTATATTTTTCTCCTACTACACAACTTTTAATAGATCAGATCAAAACTCTGGCTAGCAATTTTGTGGAAATATTTTTTGTATTTTTTGAAAAGCTCTTGGAAGCAATGAAAATATTGTACAAGGCTGGAACTTTACCTAGTTGTTAATTGGCAGGTTAAACTTTTATGGGTTTCTGGTACCCTGGCGATACATGACTATTAAAAATTGCAGGTGGTTTAGGAGAAAGGGGGAGGTGAGTTCCTGTGCTAGTAATGTATCATAAAACTATATATTTCATGCGCCTGTTGTGAAAGGGGAGACTTTAATACTTTTTCACAATATAAGGTGATTAAAGAATCTTTATGGATCTCATTAACCAAAGTTTTTCTCTGTGAACATTGAAAAATGTAACGCTTATGGGTGAACATTGAAAAATGTAACGCTTATGGATAAGAACAGCAAACATAATTAGCCTCTGTGGTAGCTCCTTTGGTGTAACAAAAGCAGCGTGGTATCAAATGTGCTTATTCGTTCTGAGCTTAGGTTTGTCCTTTTGCACAAAATTCTGTCTATGATTTGGCCATTTTCCTTAATTCTGGCATGATCAAGCATAGGAAGTGAAAGAGTAGGCTTATTGCATGCTCTAGCTACAATGAAATACTACAGTGTGTTTCACAGACTCACAAAATCATGGAATTGTTGAGTTTGGAAAGGACCTCTGGAGATTGTATACTCTCACCCCCCTACTCAGAGCAGGGTCAGCTGCAGCTCATTGGTTTGGGCCAAGTCCAGTCAGGTTTTTGAAGGTGTCCAGAGATGGGGACTATACTTCCTCTGTGGACACCCGTGTCCCAGTGTATGACCATCCTCGCAGTAAAAAAAGTAATTTCTTATGTTTAAACAGAACTTCAAGTTGTGCCCATTTGTGCCCCTCTTGTCCTTTCACTGGATACTACTGAGAAGAGTCTGTCTCCATCTTCTTTACACCGTTTGCAGTCCAGATACTTGTACACATTGATGAGGTTCCCCTGAGCCATCTCATCTCCAGGCTGAACAGTCCCAGCTCTCAGCCTCTCAAATGAGAGGCTCCAGTCCCTTCACTGTCTTTTGTACACCTTTGCTGGACTTTCTCCAATATGTTCATGTCTCTTCGGTACTGAATAGCTTTATTCCCAGGACTGGATGCAGCCTTCCAGGCATGTCTCCCCAGTGTGGAGCAAAGTGAAAGGATCACCTCCCTCAACATTGCCCAGCTCCCTCAGCACTCCTGGGTGAATCCCATCAGGTCTTATGGTTATGTTTCACCTTTTGCTAACCTGTTCCTCCTCTATGGATGGTGAGTCTTCAGTGTTCCCACTGGTCTTACTGGCCTGGGATTCTTGCAGACAGATGTTGCCAATGAAGACAGAGGTGAAGAAGGCTTTGAGTACCTTGGCCTTTTCCATGTCCTTTGGTAGCAGGTGGTAAATGAAGGATAAAAATACTGAGTAGTATTACTGGACCCTCTTCCAGATAAAATGCTGTTTCTTAGTACTGTTTAATAATGCCGGTTTCCCATTAAGAGTTTTTGTGTCTGTTGCACAGTGCTTCATTTATTTAATATGCACTTTATTAGTAACAAAATAATGACATTGTTAGATGTATTGATTTTAAGTAAGATAGAAGAAAGATAGGCATTCAAGTACTTAAAAAATATAAGGATTTTTCCACTCATGATTGCATCTTATCTAGTATATGAGATTTCATTCTCATCTAAGGTAAATATCCTTAGAGATATTTCTTCTATTATGTATCATAGGTATTTAGTGAGAAATACCCACACTTTTTTTGAGAGACTTGCCCCCCACCCTTTTTTTTTAAATTTTCTAATAATCATTTTGTTCCTGGTATCAAGACCAGCAGAAGGACATGTGGAGGCTTGTTTGGTATGGCCCACAAAGGCCAGAATGGCCTTTCTAATATCAGCCAGACTTCAGAGGAAAGGTGGGTGGTTACTGCAAAAGCTGAAGACGTTTATGGTTGGACTTTTAGCACTCAGTTGTTCAGTTATGTTGGTCCTGGGGCTGCACAGCCTCTTTCGCTGAACAGAGGATGGTTTTGCTGGTGAAGAAGGTGTACCAGGAAGTGAAACACAGCACCGAGCTTTGGAATGCAGAGCAACCTAGTCTGGTCAGGGCTACGCTGAGCCCTTCTCCCCTAACTTTATTGATTTCTGAAACTCAGGGCAGGATGTTGCTGAAATTTTTCACTGAGATGTATGTTGGTGGATTTTTTGATGTACAAGTATACCAGGGGTGTCTGAGATGGCTGAAAGAAAAGCAGTCTAGGGAAGTATAAGTGTTTGGCTTTGTCTTTAAAGTCAGGAAGAGTGTTCATTCGTATGAAAAGTGATCACCCTCACAGTGAGGGTGGTGAGGCACTGGAACAGGTTGCCCAGAGAAGCTGTGGATGCCTCATCCCTGGAAGTGTTCAAGGCCAGGCTGGATGAGGCTTTGAGCAACCTGGTCTAGTGGAAGGTGTCCCTGCCCATGGCAGGGGGGTTGGAACTAGATGGTCTTTAAGGTCTTTTCCAACCCAAACCATTCTATGATTCTATGATTCTGTGTGTGTAGATATGCATATGTATTCACTGGGACAGCCTTTTTTTTTTTTTAAAAAAAAAAAAAAAGTGAGATTTTTATATATATTTCTTCATTCCCTCCCTAATGACAATGAAATAAGCACCCAAAAAGCACTCAGCCTGAAAACTTGAAATCCTGGTTGTTATTTGTACATGTCACTCTGCCTGTTATAATTTGTATTAATTAATTCACTTTTCTGATCGCTCTAGGGACACTGACATTGGAAATGTCTTGCTGGGAAGACTTTTCACGTCATTAGGCAGCTATGTAATTCAGTCTGTTCGTTCTTGTCTGTACTGAAATTCTAATGATGAATATTGGCAGGAACTAGGAAGGAACTTGGGTTACGAAGCATAGCAATTCAAAAATGGGATAAAAATATTTTAGTAGAAACATCACGATATTTTGGTTATTGGAAAGAACTTGATTTTTCTCTCCTTTTCAAAGATTTTATTATTACAAATACAGCAAGGACTTAACACTGTATGTCTCCAAATATCCTTTGAAAACAAAAAGGTTTTGGTTTTTATGTTTAAAAAATATCTTGCTTTATAAAGCATAGCTTTATTGCTCGTACATTTCAAATGCAAGATTAGTATCTTGCGTTCATCATTTTAATGTTGCTTAGTAATTTAAAATTCAATGGCTACAAACCAAAAAGAAGAAGGTTGCTTGAAACATGTCTGTGAGCTGTCACTGTACTGAAAGACGAAATGAATTCTCATGTGTTAGCACAAAGAATTTACACAAAACATATCTATGTATTATTTCTTGTTCTGTGGTCTTCATAGAACTTCAGAAAAACAGGTGCAAGGAATGCAATTAAAAAAATACAGAGATTTAAGGTAGAAAATCAGCATCTCAATACAGAGTAAGATGCTCGTGAACAACTATGAAGATACAGAAATTTACAGAATTCTCATCTTGAAACAAAAAGTTTAGTTGTAAGGATGGCTCTGAAACGTATGTGTTTCTTCATGCAAATAGAAATTTGAGTGTATTCTTTTTCCTTCAGTAAGGAATTTTATACTTTTCATGGTATGGAAATAAGAACAACTCCCAATTTTACATGAATAGGTTCCAGAAATTTCAAAGCATGCCACCATGAAGCATTGGCTTTCAGACATGGAAGGAATAAAATGACTATTTGAAAACTGCACACTCCTCAGCTATATTTAATAGTAGAAAATAAAGTACCACTTTTACATTTATTCCATAGGGCCTCATTCCAGAAAACATTTCCGTGAATAGAACTCAAAAGCACTGCTTATACACATTAAGTTGCTTATGGAAGAGAGTGTTTCCGAGAAGAATTGTATTTGCTATCTGTATATTTCAAGGCTTGCAAGATTTTAATTTATTCAGTTTTAAATAACAGTTACAAAAGTAATGCAAATGCACTTAAAGACTTCTTAGCTTAATTAAATAATTATCAATGCAATTTTAATTGTTATAAGAGAACTTTAAAATGAGCATTAAATTAATATTTTATTTGAACAGTTTAAGTAATTATTAAACAATTATTAAGTGAGAATGTGTTATCTTTGTTATTTGTGTGAGTTTTGTCAGATTTAATTTGAAAGACTTGGGTTTTTTCTCCTGTGTAACTAGTAATTTCTTAGAAAATCCAGGATCTACTATAAGAAACATATATTCCATGTATATTCATTTTAGGTTAATATATGTTGAAATTATAAGGCCTGTAAAAGAAATGGTGAGAATTTCAGATATGGCTAGTTTTGACATGAGAGTTAAAGATCTAGGATCCTTATAAATGCTGTTGTTTTAGCAGTAGAATTTGTTCCTTGAATAATAAATGGCTGCATAGAATATGAATACATTCAGGTCTTGTTCTTTCCATGATAGCTTTCAGCTTGTTGTCCTTCAGGTTCCCTGCAGCAGCAGCATTATAATTTTGTATGTAAAATCAGTCCTTCAGTACAAGAAAGCTCTTAGGAAAGTGCAGAGATATCTGCACGTTGCCAGCAGTGAACATCACGCCAGTCTGTAATGAAAGAGAACTTCCTGTGCTACCACACATCAACGATCTTGGCTTGTTTCTCTGATTGGTTTTGCTGTTTAAATTTTCAGCATCGAGTCCTTAACGGAAATGCCTGCTGTTGTTTCGCATCTCAACGCTGTGAATTCAAATGGTCTGTGAACTGAGTTCTTAGCTCCTTTGTCAGGTTATTCCATCCTGTTCATAATGAACAGTGTTGTTTCTACATGGTGAACTGCAATACTGGGGGAACAGGGGAAGAATAATGATGGTCACCTGGATTTTCTGTCTCCTCTGTTTTGTCCTGCAATGAGTGAGTTGTGTACACGCACAGCAGGTTGTGCGTCTCATAGTACATTTGTGAATCCACCCAAGGAATATGCAAAACTCCTGCAGAGCCCTTACTACCTCCCTGCTGCCCACCATGCCACCCTCTGCTTAAGTGTTGTTAAGTGGCTGCTGCTTAATTGTAGGAAGCGGAGAGTCCGTGCTTGTGCTCTTCTTTGAGAGAAGCTAGAGTAAGTAGACACGTAAGAACACCTGACTTTCAGCTCATGTCACTGAGGTAGGTTCAGACTAGTCAGTTGAACATGCATTCATCACGTGTAATGTCTTTAATGCTGGTCATTTCTGGTTTTGGTGTCTTTAGAAAGCAGAGTAGTCCTGGCCAGTGATAACTTTGTCTCATGAGTCAGAAGAATGAGTCAAAAAAAGTGCCATTAAGATGCACCGAGGATGGTTCATCTCACATGGCTTTATCCATCTGAAAATTAGGTATCTACTCCAGGATAGTCTGCTTATGTTTTCCTTCTCTAGCTCACTTTAAATTGGTGGTCTGGATGACTACCTCAACTGCCTTCCTGCTAACTTGTGGAGGCATGCAGTCAGCTTTATGGTCACCCTTTTAAAATGTGAAGTGTATGTGTAATTCTCTGTTAATATCACTGTAATTGTCCTGTGGTATGCTTTCTTCTTAATTTTCTGTCAATACATGGTTCTTTGTTAACCACCTCAAGAGATACTCAGTTACCTACTCTAGAGATCAGTGTTTTAATTCTGTGCAATTCAGTAATAAACACAGACACTTCTATGAAGAAAATAAGGAATTTCCACACATTCACGGTAGCAAGGCTAGGTCCTTAATGACATTTTTCAGGCAGATTGGACTGTGGTATGCTAAGGAAAGACAAAGGATCTCTGGATCATAGGTGTGTTTGTTATGGAGTACTTTGAACAGAAGAATGCTTTGCAGGGGCATGGCAGTGAGGGAGATCTCAGCCCAGTCTTGGGAGTCTCGGGATTTTCACAATAAACTCATGTGTAGCATTCCTATTTATATCTTTCGAAAACCACTCTTCAATTGCTGCCTGTATTTTGGTACCACTAGTCAGTTAGGAATTATATTAAATGTTAGAACAAATGTTGGATAAAGCCATTGACATTCTGACAGTCTTGGAAGAGGAGAGCTCTTATGAAATTTAATATCCTCACCCCAGAAAAGGAAAAATAATCTTAGAGGTTTCAGTAGATGGATGGATGTATACACTATTTTATTTTTCTACATCAAGCTCAACAGTCCTAACTGTCATTAATCATTTCAGAATCTCTGCATTGCTATTTTTAGGACCATAAAGAATTTCAGTATTATAACATGATCTGCGCTAGAAGGAGGTCAAATAAATGGTCTGCAGTGGAGATTTGCTGCTAGAAATACATTGGTAGAAAGTCGAAAGTAACTTTATAGTGCGTGACTACTGGGTGAGTGTTCATTAATTTACTGAATTACAACAGATTTAAGCTGCTGGAACATTTTTATTAATACTCCTATTTGTTTTTACAATCCGGTTAGCTCAGAACACAGCAGTTTATTCAAAACAGGTATCTTGGTTTTCATTTCTAAAAATACTTTGATATTTTTTATGAACATCTAAAATGCAGAGGCTGTGTGTGCTAAAACCAAAACATAGACGTTTTATGGCTTTCTCACTTTTTGTCATCTATCATAAGACTCTGCCTGTCGTGCCAGATCACTGAATGGAGGTAGCTCTGATTAGGAGCTGAGGGACCAATTGCTGCTTCATCTGGGGGAGCTGGCCTTCACAGCATCACGTACAAGATGAGAGGAGCTCAGTTCATGTCCCTAATTTGCATGCAGTTGTCTACATTTCTTAGGAAGTGAATATCAGCCAGAGCAACTTTAGAGCTCTTGCTTTTGTGAACTTAATGAAGAGTATCACGGATGTAAAATGCTTTTTACGTAATGTATGGTGAGACTAAGCATGTTCTGATGGTGTCTTAAGGCCAAGGTTAGTTTGTTAAAAATGTCACGGGAGCTTAAGTTTGAGGACAAAGGCATCTCTGAAATGCAGAGGTTTACTGCAGAAAATTTGCTTTTAATCAAAGCATTACAAGTTTATTACATCTCCTGGTAATTTTTCTGCAGTTTAATAGTCAGCAAATAGAAAAATATCTCATAGAGATACAAAACATGCAGCCTAAATTTCTGGCTTGCTAACAGATATCTTAATGGCTTTTAGATCAGTCCAACTGCCCTGCTTTCTGTCTCTTCTTTCAGTCTTCTTTTCTTCAGTACAGTGCTTTGTTGAGTGTATTCTCTGAATTCATAAAATGGCTACTTCTGTCATGTTGCCATAAGAGGCAGTAGTCTCCCAGACTTCAGTGGAGCTGGGTTTAGACTTTGACCTGTGTGAGTTGAATATACATTGATTAAGGGGAAAAAAGAATAATCTGTGCTATTGTTACTATTTTTATCAGCTTTGCTATGTGGATGGCAGTTAAGCATACAGATGCACCTATTTTCTTTATTAAGTAAATCAAAGGTATTTTCTCTGTGAACACAGTCCTTGGAGAATCTGTGTCTTTTTGCTAATGTAATGAAAAACAGAACAATACCGGAAAGGTGGCAGATAAGCCTGCACAAGGATATAGACAGAGCTTTAATGTATCTCGTGTTGGAAGAGCATTTTCTTGACCAGGGTATATTCCTAATGACTGTGTAAAATACAAGTAAACCAAAATGCAACAATACACGCTTGGGCTGTGATGCTGACAGATGTCTTAATTGAATATTGGAATCGTGTAGAATTTAGGGGCTGATTTAGGGGTTGTTTTTTCTGGAAGATGTGTTTTTCTCTCCTGAGTCCTCACAAAAATGGTTGTTTGGTCACAGCATTAGGGCTGTGGTTCTTCTGGACATCCTTTTAGCTGTGCTGTAGAACAGAAACAACATAATAAATGTTTGGGACAACGAAATTACCTCAGGAGTTGAAATCCTGACATAATAAAGTCAATAGCAGAACTCCCATTAACTATAATGGGGCAAGGGCCTGAATCATCACCTCGGGTGTTTGATCAAGAGCCCTGTTTTCATGCAGGTAGAGCTACCAAGAAAGAAGGCGATTCCTTGTCATTAATTGTTCAAAGCACTGTTCAAATTCTTGTAGCTCGGAAAAGCAACATAATTAGCTGTTTCAGGGATCTCACTGAAGTCTTCATATATGTCCTCATGTTTTGCAATCTTTTGCTGAAGTGTCTCACGGTGGAAGAGACAGAAGGCTGTTCATTGTTCACGGTGTTTTTACCAGCCTATAACTGCTATAATATGTATATTCATTAACATACAGAAATGATATTTTAGACTTAAATGGATGTGTTGTGTTGGGGTTTTCTTTCCCTGCTGGTATCTTGTGTGTTACTGCTTTCAAGCTCAGATATTTTAAGAGAAAAATAAAAGCACATCACTAAACCTTACCAAAATGTCAAATCATATGCTGCTAGGCTTAAGATGCTGGGAATTTTATTTCTAAAAACAATAGAAAAAGCTTTGCTATTCCCTTTGTTTACCACCCTTGTCTTTATTTCAAGTATATACTTTATGAATCTACAAATTATTGCCTTTATTGAAAAGTTTGTGTGCTATTCAAGATGACTTGTAAACTGAACTCAATCTTCCCTAGCAAGGGAAACAGGAAATACCAGAGAACACTATACTCAGTAAACCTATAAAATTTGAGAATGCAGCCCATTATTTCTAGAGACTTTTCACATAACACTTTGGGAAGCAATGACTAATTAGTTTTTGGCTTTAACAATAACAGTTTGAGGTTTTTTTTTGTTTTGTTTTGTTTTTTATAGCTTTCATATTAGGTAGAGGAGGGAAAGTGACTCTGAATGATGAAATATTGGCAGTGCATACACTTGCTTCTCAGTAGGAGCTCAGCTCTTTGATCCCTAGTACAATTACATTCATTGCCCAGGTTTTATTGCCATGCCGGAGAGTTAACAAGCAGCCGCCACACTCGCAACAGCATTCTAATGGATTTTCTTTTTTTTTCAATAGGTAATTGAATTTTTAAAATTAATGTCTTAGATTCTCTGGATTCTTGGTAATAATTAAGTGTTCACAGCATTTTTTTCTTGACTGCTTCACAGCAGTAAATAGAGTATTTACATTGGTCTGATCTATCCAGCATTCCAACAATGCTTCTGAGCGGTAACTGTAGCTAGAGCAACATTTTAGTTATTGTTCCGTTTTCCTGCCTGAATGCTTTGTTGAGTGTTATTCTCTGAATTCATAAAACAGCAAAGCTCAACTGGGAGAAAGCTCCACAGCTTCCTGATGAATATTTAAATCTGTTCTCACCTTGGGTTCTTACTGTGAGTGGACTTCTTATCAAGTACTAATGAAATATAAAAGTTACAAATGTGATGGAGGCATATGTAAAATAACATTGCTTAGTTTCTTTTTTGTTACTCGCTGCTGTTACTTGCTTATTCTTTATGCAAACCAATACCTTTGTGACAGTAGGTTTTCATACCATCCTAATTTTTTTTCAGCAGGCCTCACTGGAATAACCTTTTCTGAAGATGGTTTTCATTTTCAGGGTTAACTGGTAGTCTGCTAGGTTGTGCTGCTGTGTTCTCCAAAGCATCCCAGCATGATTATCATTCCATTCTTTTAGATACAGCAGAGGTCTCAAAAGGCACAAGAAGATGTGGACTCGGGCTAATTAGCTCAGTGGCTAATCAGCATTTAAACCTGGGTGGGTTTAAAACTGGTTTCTGATCAGTATCTAAATCAGTGACTTTAGTACTGTATATGCAGGGGTTACAGCAGAGCCTGCCAGGTATGGAAGCCGTAAATCAGTGGTACCTAACCTCTGGTTGCCTGCAGATAACAGTGCACAGGTAATGGGCTCAAGCTATCACAGTTTCCTCTTGTTGGCTTGATTTTAAGGTCTTGATTTTCTATGGGTACAAATAGATTTAAGCAATTTCTCAGTCAAGACGTTGTCTGTGTAGTATGACTGAGTGGGATGACCAAGTTGTGTAAAATTCCCTGGCAGTAGCACTGTGACAGGCCATGTCAAAATTAATGTGTTCAGACTCAATGATTATTATCTACCTTACATTTATTCCATTCCTGTACTTTGTCCATTTAAAAATAAACACTTGAAGTGCAGCTGAAGTGAGTTTGTCCTGATTACTGACTAAGGCTGTTAAGAATTCTAAGTGGTTTTGAAATATTTTGTACAGTTTGATACTTGCATGGCATAGAAACATATAAATAACATTTTTTGGTGATGAAACATTTTCTGATTTAGGGTACTGTCACAGTGAGGTTCTCCAGGTAACAGTAGAGGTAACTAAAGCAGTAATAAAGCTTAATGCCGGTGAAGAAGAACAGTGAGGGAGAAAAATTATTAAAAAGCATTAGTTCTGTAAAGGATTCTTCTGTCTGGGCTTATCTTTGTAATTTGCTTATAGAATTAGAGAAGTAAGAGTACAGGATACTTGAAAAGTAAATGTATGTTTTTTAACATCTTCATGTTTGCAGGGGTGAGGTATTCCCAGTCCTGAGACTAAGTCTGTCTTGTAATTCAAAACCTAAGTGGTTGAGTTTGGTCCATGGACGTTGTCTAAAAAACCCCTCCTGTTTGCTGTATAAACTTGCTGAAACGCTGTATGCTTTCATGAAACCTGCTGTGTGTCTAGAGCAGTTTACTTGGGAAACTAGCAGGGTTGTTTTGCAGTATTTATTTTTCTGGAAGGTGAGAGGCAAAGCTGATGTGATGGAAATGACTGGCTCCCTCATCCTGAAACCTTAGACCTGTTTGCGCTAATTCACTGGTGTATGTGCCTCAACCATTAATAAGGCTAAAATAGACAGGGGCACATAATGACGTGTGCTGGGCTGGGGATAATGGACTAGCAGAGGGGTTTACTGAGGATCTCTTCCACTGGGAACAGAGCCTTTATATCCTAATTAAAGCCCTGTAAACCTCCATTTAGTACTGGAAATCCAGTATCAGGTTTACTGAGCTGATTTTAATTAAAGCTGATGTTACCCTCAACTTCGTGTGCGTTTCTGACCGTAACCCTTTGTAAGTCAAGTGTGTGTATGTACGTTATGTACCTATACATGTAGCTGTCGGTAGTGTACCTGTCCATGTGCTTGTATTCTGGTGTATTTAAATCTTCTGTAATTAAGAACAGGTCATCCCTGTGTTCAAACTAGTAATTGACTTTGAAGAGAATACTGACAAGTTATTTTTGCTTCTGCATTGTCACTTGTCATTTTAAATCTAGTACCAGGTGAGGGCTCTGTGACCCTTTTACTAGGGGAGGTGGGAGGGACATTTGTGCTTCCCTGGTCTATAAATAACCATCTTTGTGTAACCATTGCACAACCAGATGTCATGTTGTGGAGGAATAAAGCAATACTCCTGCATATAAATAGGACTATAAATATCCCAATAAAGGAAATAGAGATTTTTTTTTTTTTTTAGCTTGATTTTAGAAACCTGGTTTGTCAACATAGATTTTTAAAAAAAGAGTGCACTGTAAAATCTGAGGGAAGACAGCTGCCTTTTATTTTCTGGGTTATTCTTAATTAGAAAACGTGTATTTATGTATTTGAAGTATGTGTGAGTGTGTGAAATTGGAAAAAAAGGAAGAGAGAAAGAGAGGTAATGTAGTAGAATGCTAAAACAGAAGAGTTAAACTGCAATTAAATCGTACATATACCCTTAATTTTCCTCCTTTCCTCTCATGTATAACCATTTGATTTTCATGTTGTGACTTTTTTTTTTTTTTACCCTACAGAATCTGGCTTGTTTGTTAGTACTTGATAGATGGTCTACCTGTATAAGTCACTCTGTAAAGATGTCTTATTCTTTCTCTTTTCAGTAAAGCTCTAATTTTATTTACCACCTGCCCCCCAACCCTGCACTGGGTACAGAATTTCTTGTGTCCTGTAGGATTTTTGATAGTTATTGACTTTCTTCTGTCAAGTGTTTCACAGATTATTTCTTTCTCATAATGTCCTTAAAAGATGTTGTGGTGTTATTTTTAATTTATGACTAGACAACTCGGGACACTGCTATGCTGAATTACTTTAGCTAGTTCTGGTTGAGCTAGGTAGTCTGTCAGAAGCAGCATTAGAAGATGTTCTGCATTGTGCTTCCCAAATTAGCCTGAGCGAAGCACTGTGGTTGTGCTATATTAAGACAGGATATCTCTGACTTGCAGAGCATTCTGCTGTTTAGACATATCCTCAGAGCTTATCTAAAATAGCAATATAGCTACCCCACTTCAAAAATTTTGTAACTCAAAAGTGCTTAGTAATATTATTGCTGTGTATCAGGTAAGATCCATTCAACTGCGTTTGCAAATATAGCTCTTTCAACAGAAAAGCAACACTGAACCCCAGGCCAGTCGTACTGGATCATTCAGTTAGAAACCGGTAGAAACACACATGCCGCTTGGGATAAATTTGGCTTAAACACTGTATCCCAGAAAGGTCCTGTGCAGCCAAAGATGATTACTGTGCTATGTAGCTGTGGGCTCCTGCAGAAGCATCCTGGGCACACAGACCCTGCTGTCCTGGGGAGGGGCAGGAGTCCCAGTGCTGGTTCATGGGGAATAGGGAACTCTGTGATAGGCCACCTCCAGCTACTCAGTAAGAAATACTGAGGACAGAAGTATGTGCAAAATCCTGTTCTCCTCTGCTGCATTAGCACCTTACTTGGGGATTCACCATCTTGCCTCCATCCACTGGGTATCCACGGAGCTGAGGTACATGTCCACATTCCACCCTTCACACAGTTGAGGAGAAACTGTTGTTCTTTCAAAGCACAGCCTTGGGAAAAGGGTGAAGTTTTACATAAAAGAGGGGCAGCTTTCCCGGGGAAACATAAACTTCCTGCAAGCAACGTGGATAATAAACCCAACACAAACCACAACAATTAACAGCTGAAAGGAGGTGCTGCTAGTTATTCCCTTCTTGCTGTGTGTTAATGGTTGTGCAAACAGCTAGCTTAAACCACCTGTAATTTCTTCTATGGTAAGCATCCTTTCCATGTTAGGGTAGAAAAGAGGTGGTGCCAGCACCTGAGTCAACTGGCAACAGGGAGGATAGCTGGGCTGTTTGTTGTCACCTCTTAGCTAGAGACTCTTGTGTGTTGCATTAGATTTTCACTCCACTTGATGTCGTGCCAGTGTAAAGAGAACGGAAGGCTAATTTGGTTTCCTCTGCCCTCTAGAGAGGAAAATTCTCACAGCCTGCTCCAGTCAGCCAGCAGGCTGCAGGTAAGCTGCACAGCAGAGGCTCAGCAAGCCCTGGCGTAGGCTTGGGCCAGACGAGCAGTGTGAACGTGCCTTTAGCCTTTCACACCAAGGGAAAATGTTTCATGTGAAGGCTGCGACCCACTGATCTCATCTTCCTGGAGACTTCAGGAATCACTTTGACTTCAGGTCAATCACTTCAGCTGCCTAGAAAAAGGAATCTGTAGCGAAGTATTGCTGTTGTATTGCTTCTGCTATCCTGATGACCTCTCAGTTCCAGTCCAAATTTGCAATCACTTTCTGCTGGCCAGCACATGAATGGACTGGCCCATGGACATGCAGGAACCATATGCCTGGCAAAGAGAGGATTCAGATCTTGAGAAGCATTCAGCTTCTGCAATCAAGAGAGAGACTTTTCTCTACTTCCGGTTTCTTTCCTCATTCATGCAAGACTTCTTAAGCGTTTGAAAACCCAAGGGATGGTTCCTGTGCGTGACAGTCTCAGAGCTGAGTGTGCGTAGTGTTAAATTTGGAAAAGAAAAAAGCCTAGCACAATGGACGTGCTTTAGACTACCTAAACCTTGTCAGGGTCATTCCCCTTAATTGCATTAATTTACCCATGATCAACTTCAGTTGAAAGGTAGAAGACATTCTCAAGGTCTGGTTCACATTTCTGGCAGAAATTTCTGTCATTGCCAAATAGTAAGCTCAAGGAGAGACTCAGTCAGCTCTGGAGTGGATTGGCCTTTTTCAGTTAACAGAAAAGGTGAAAAATATAGGTTGGAAGGGATTTCTAGAGGCCTTCTGGGCCAATACCCTGCTTGAAACAGGTCTGCTTTAGTATATGATCAACAAAGAATGTTTGTATTAGTTCCCAGAAAACGTTTTCCTTGCACAATGTTTAAATGGTGCTCCTCAGATCTGTAGCTCAACAGGAGATTGATTAGTTGCGAACAGTAAAAGGCAGCTCTCTGGTCAAGTGATATTTTCTCTGTCAAATTTTGAAACCTGTTTCTAAGACTCTGGAATTGTGGATTCTAAGATACCAGAGGTGTTAGTGGTAGGAATTTTGCATGAGCCAAACAAGTTTTGCCTCTGCCCACATTTCCTCTCCCAACAGAGTTGTCTTAGCTGGCTCAGTTGTTTTACCTGCAATTTTGCTCCCCCACATCTTGAAAACCATGGGAGGCAAAGAGCTGACTAAGGAAATTATTCCGTTAGCTTGCAACTGTAAGGAGCCAAGGGCAGAGTAATATAATTGAAACCTTTTGAGTAGCCTGAACGGTAGCTGTCCCTATTCCGAAATGTGGAAAATCATGCTTTAACCGGAGATGTGGTCAGTCTCTGATAAAGTGATTGGAAGCTGAAAGGGCTGAAGCCTCCATTTGTTGTTAAGGGATAATTTCTGAAATGTTTCAGGAAATAATAAAACCTAGGACCCTGGTTATCAGACCAACCACATTAGGAGGCTTCTCTTGTGTTGTTGTGAAGGGTAGTAATCTCAGCTGTGGATGAAGATTCACATCCCCTCACCATGGCTTCCTCCATATAACTGCTCTGGAAGGTCTGGCGTGCTGAGGTTGAGGAAGTCAAGTTGCAAGACAGGAGTCAAGTTGTCTGTGCCCAGACAGTTTTGCCCGGTTTTGCCTTTTCTCAGCGTGCCAGTGACAATTCAGCAGTCAGCCTGGCTGGGCACCAGGACTGACGCTTGGTACTGCAGTAAAGGAGAGGTCTGTTTTGGTTTACCACAATCTGCATCACGCCTGTGAAAACGACCCTGAAATCTATGGCTGAAAATGCATTTGCACATGACATCAGTGTGTGCAGATTGTTTTATGGGAGGCTGCAGGGCATATGGGTGGTATGCAACTCTCATACTCTGAAACTTCTTTTTGACATTTGTTTTAAAAACACAGAGGAAAATAACTTAACAGTCTGGACTCCATTACAAGTGGATACATCTCAGGTAAGTTGATGGACATCATTGGAGTAACTGGACATATATCGTGAGAAAGGCTAGTGTTTGGACCAGTAACTTTAATGCTCATTTATTGAAGAGCCTGGAAGAATTTTATTTGATATGGGATGCTGACCTGACATCTATATCCAAGATCAAAGCTTGCTGTCTGTGCTAGATCAACCTGATAAGAGTACAGTATTATTCATGATTATCTGATTATACATCTGATTTATTTTGCATAATTATGTTTTTCTTGTGGTAGATTTCAAATGTTATGGTGTGTCAGGCTTTATATTGTAGGACTCCAGCAGATGGCAGAGGAGACAGATTTTGAATAGGTGAAATTTTCAGGTACTGCGTTAAATTAGTACAAGAAAATAAGTTTTCTTTGAGCTTCAGCAAACCTGCCAGTTTCACTTCACTCAGTTTCACTGAAGTGGAACCAGTGTAGAGGTTTTATGGGAGCTCACATGCCCTTCATGGTTGTTGGGCCTTAGTTTGTGAAAGTAAAACATGCTCTAATAGAGGTTGCCCATTTGGGATCTGAAAAGATTGCAAAGGTCTTTTTCTCCCATAAATTCGGTCATTGATTTTAGAATCAGCACCTGAGGGGAAAGCAACCTATGGAGATAGTCCTGCTCTCTCATTTAAAAATACTTCATAAAAGACACATAAGCATAAAGGGTTCTGATGTTTGTAGGTAGGAGCCAAGGCCTGTTCTCATTTATATCACAGTAAACCCCAAGTAATAAAACTGACATAGTCCATATGCATTATTAAGAGAGTCGGTTTGGATCAAGATCACCTGTGTGATCCCACAGAACACTCAATAAAGCAGGTGTAGAAATCTCTAGGTAAGTAAGAAAATGCCACGTGAACTAATAAGCCCTCTGCAGCCGTAGGTAAAACGCAGCAAGGCGTGCTGGAACAGCTCTATTTTTCCTCTTCCAAAATGGTTTTGCAATATGCTCTGTGCTCACCTGAATGAGAACAACAAACCTCTCAGCTGTACAAAGAACAGCATAGGCATAGATGTGAACATACAGGTTATGAACTGCGGTTGAAATTCACGGAAATGGAGCTTGAGGAGACGTAAAAAAAAAAAGGAACACGCAGAGGGAAAAGAAACAATATTGCAACAAATACTTTCACTGTGCATTTTTGGAAGGGACGTAAACATTTGTTGGTGAGGAAAGGAGGACTCATATTAGACATGTGGATGTGGGAATTTACAACCTCAGCCATCCCCTGATGTACCTCCTCTCTACTGCTGACCTTCCTCCAAACTACATATAAATGGTTCTGGATCTTCTGTGATCTCTTTTGCAAAGCAACATCTGTGGCTGCAGCACTGTTTCTCTGGCAGGCACTCCCTGCCCAGGGAAATTTCTACATGCATGAGCTTTACAGCAAAGTTACTAAGTTTGACCTTGAGAAATTCTGTGCTACTTTAAGAGATACCAGAGTAACTCTGTCCATCAAATTCTTTCAGGGACCACGAACAGCCATGACTGAATAGGAAGCTCCAATGCAGAGAATGGAATTGCACATACATGTCAAGAGCTGAAATGAATTTTGTGATTTTATGTTGCTGCTAGGGTCTCTATAAACTCTAAATGAAAAAACGGGACTATGTTTTTTTTCAGGTGCATGTTGCGCCAACAAGGCAGAGGTTGCTAATACTAACCCTATCTTAATGATAATTTCTGGGAATTTTTATCTGAAGAAATAGACTTGCCACTGTTCACTGTATAGTGAAAAAGCATACACATAAGTGAGTAATTCAGATGAAAGATACCACCACCTTCTTCATCAAGACCATAATACCTCAGGTTTTATATTACTTATTTAAAGTCTGTCTTATCTTTTAACTTTCTGGCCAAACAAACAAGGAAAAATAATAGTTTACTAGATTTCTGCTAAATTTATGAAGTGTATATGAAAATAAAGAATTTTTTTGATCTAGCCTTTGTGGTGTCAGGATAAAGAGAAGAGATTTTTTCACTTTTTAATAAGAGGTTTCATTTATTATTTTTCTGAGAGATTAAATCTTCAGATTTAAAGACACAAGGAAGTTTTAAAGACATAAAGAGGTGACTATCCACATGATTATTTCCCAGGTTGTTATTTTGTCTTCAATTCTAGATTCAGAGTTTCAAGTAAAGTACTGATTCCATTACATGAACAAAGTATCGTTTAACATCCTCGTTAGCACTGGAATGCAGCACAAAATCTGCCCCTCTTCTCGAAATAATAGTACCCATTGCCAACATTTGTCCATTTTCAATGACACTACTTGACAAATCACAATATTCGATGTAATTATTTTACCACATACTGTAAAGTGGATATCCAGTCAGTGAGACCGTTTGTGAAGCACTTCGTTGCTTGTTCTTGGTAAGGAAATTGCTGTCTGGCCACTGTGGGATGCCAGAGGTTTCTCCAGGTCCATTAGACAGTAGACGTCTTGTCAACCCCACGAGCTTCTGTAAATACCCAGCTGTCTTCTGTATCTTTCTGCTGTGCCTAGTCTTTATTCGTGTTTCAGTCAGAGCAATCAAATAATTTGTCACATGACTAAGGAAAATTAGATGGGAGTTGTAGCTCGAAAATTTCACTATTACCATGTTTACCTACCTCTTTTGTCTCAGTGTCAGCTGAAGCCTGTGAGAGTTTTAACTTCTGTGTATTTTTGGGGGTTTGCGTAGCCTAAGCGACTGTGAGAAATCTGAGTTCACCTTATAGTTACATCTCTCTTATCTCTGAGAACATAGATCATAAACCAGTGGTTTTTCAGTCCCTCACGTAATTCCGTCCATACTGAACGATGAATGAAGCTCCTGAATTTTACACAATTCTGCCCTTTATAGAGGAGCTAAAGAATATATGAGTGTTGCAGTACTTACAGTGTGTCTGAGACTACCTGTTAAAGAGAAATTTGTAGCTGCAGCAAAACTAGTAAGGCATTTTTTTGAGACAATAATCACGTCAGAGCAAGCAGATAACATACTTGATTCTAATCAGCTTTCACTAATCACGGAAGGTAAAATGAGTTATTAGTGTTGAGTCACAACTTTCTTTAAGTAGCAGTCTAAATCTAATTACTGTAAGTTACTTTACTTTCCACTTAATACTTTATTGTTGTCCACAAAGTCTTTGCTGAACCCGAGGCTATTTTTGCCTGAGTTGATGATGTGCTATCTTTTTCTTCAGTTTATTTGTACAATTGATGTGGAATGATCAGATACTAATTCAGATACAGATTTTGTTGCTGGAAAGTTCATGACTCTCATTAGAGCAAAGTCTGGTATCTTGATTAATCATATGTTGTATTTTGAAGCTGGTTTCAAATTTGTGTAAACTGGCATGACTTCATGACCTTCCAGATTCAGCAGAACACACATCTGCATCAGTAGGAAAAGAAGGTTAAGAGAAAAGGGAGGAAAAATAATTTCTTCTCAAACTAAGTTTTATTAAAATACAAACCAGTTTAACAGTGTGTTAATTTTTAAAAAATTAATGTGCCACAGCATAAGAAAGTACATTGGTTTCTACCAGGTTCCTGTTGCCTTAAAGAATGGTATGGCTGGAGAGCCTTCAGAATAGTAGAACTGAAATCAGCGGGAACAGAATTACACCAATGCTGAAGACTTCCAAAAATTCTGTCCTAAAAATACATGTGCTGTCTTCTGAGTTCATTCATATGGTGAGGTCATACATTTGAACTTGAACTCAATGCTTGAAGCTGTTAACTCTTTAACTGGGAGCATCTGAGGCCCCAGCAAGTGCCTTGCTGATGCAGCTGCTGATGTGCACCAGGACCCAGCTTGCAGGATGGGTGGCCTGCTCCTGCCTGGAGAAGCCACCACAGGCGCAGTATGGAGACTGCAGCATGGAGTTCATGAAAGGGCTTGGGCTGGGGTTATGCTATCCCAGCCAGTATCTGGCAGTCAGCTGTAGTGATGAAGGCAGCTTTGCTATCTTGGGTGCTGCAGCCTGTGTGTTGGACTCCAAGTGGCATCCAAAGCCTGTAATCCCAGGGAATAGAATCCAAATCGCTGCCAGGTCTATGTTGGGAATGGAGAGCAGCTATGGGCCTTTCAGCTATGGTGGCTCTGGAGCAAAGTCAAGATCCCTGATGTGTAAGAGAGCCAGGACCTTGCATAACTCTGCTCCTGACACGTTCGGAAACAACTGAATGGGTCCAATTCTGACACAGAGAGGTGGTGATGGGGCCAAGGGGCATGACCGCAATACTGAGGTTTTCAGTCTTCTCCCAACCTTTCATCTCATCTGTGTTGCTTTAAAATAACTTATTATGGATTTATATTCTTGGCAGCAAGTGCATAAATTACCCCTAGATGTTGCAATGCTATAAAATAAATAAATCAAAACAATTTTCCGTCTCTTCAGATGACTATAGTAAATATTTGTTGTGTGAAGTTTAGCAAAAAATGTAAATTTTTAAAGAACTTATTTTCTCTCCCCAAAAGGGAAGTGTGTATAGAATTTTTTTAAATTTTCCCAAGTATTTAATTGAAATTTGCTGGGTTTTGTTTTGTGGTTTTGGTTTTTTTTTCGTTTGGTGCCGTGTCCCCTGCCCCCCCTTTTTTTTCCCTCCCCCTCCCCCCCCCAATCCCCCAAAATCAATTTCCACTTTACATTTGAAAACTATTGGTGCCAACACTTCTGTAAATGAGGGCTAACTTTGCTTGTGAGTTGTGAGAGCAGATTCCCTGCACCAGTTCAGAAAAACACCAAGCTTTTTTCCTGCAGTTTTTATGTGGTTGTACACTGGTCAGGCAAGACAGCAAGCTGATTCCCACATGTAGTTTATAAAAGCATGCTTCCACCCAACTCAAGGAAAGCGATTATCCATGGAAGAATTTTTGCACTGAAGTGCTAAGGCTGTCTCTTCAAGTCAGTAGAGTTAAGCCTGTCTTTAAACCTGAACTTAGCCTAAATTTAAACCTCTGAGAGATTGTTCAGTTTGAATTAGATCATTCTGATTTAGCTGTGTCTGCTCTGTGTGTGGCTGCGCTGCTTGAAGGCCTTGTTATCTGTGCCAGTGGCTTGTTACTTTCCATCTGAGGCTTAATTTTTCCAAAACTTTGCCAGAATAAGGGCTTGTGCAACTTTTCCGCTGGAGACAGAAGCATCTGAGACATCCCGACAGGTCATCTGACTGGCGGTCTCTTCAAGTGCAAGTGTCTCCTGCTAGCAGAGTTGTGCAGGCAGTGGACTCCAGCTGCTGGATTGTAATGGGAATACTAATACCTGAAACCAGCAGGGCTAGATCTGGAGCAGGTTGTTTATTCATGGCTTGAATTAATTAGCTATGTGTTTAAATTAACCAAAATACGCTGCCTAAATAAACTTTTCTATGCATGACCCACCATCATGAATTACTTACAAAATAAATAAATGGGTATAAACCCCATGATCTTGTAAGTGTAGATCTAAGGCACAAGTCTTGGACTGAAAGGTATTCATGTGGTCTCCTTACTCATGTGGGCCACCACAAAGGATGGAAGATCTCTCTGCGAGAACAAAGGGTCATTCATGCACGGCGTGCTGCTGAGCTTGGTCTCAGTAAGCTCTGACTTCTCCAAAGAAATTCTATCTTTTCCGGTTTTTTTGGGGGGTGGGGGGTGGGGCAGCTACAGCAGGTTGCCCAGGAGTGTGTCCAGTCAAGTTTTGAATATCTCCATGGATGGAGACTCAACAAGCTCTTTTGCCAGACTGTCCCAGTGTTTGATAACCCTCACAGTAAACAGGGGATTTTTTTTTTCTTATTTCTAGGCAGAATTGCCTGTATTTCAGTTTGTGCTCATTACTTCTTGTCCTTTCACTAGGCACCTCTGAGAAGACTGTCTCCTTCTTTAGTATCAGGTGTTTATCCAGGTTTATAAGTTCCCTCTAAGCTTTCTTTTTCTCCAGGCTAAACATTTCCAGGTGTCCCAGCCTCTCCTTGTAAGACAGATGCTCCACTGTGTGACGCAAACTCTTCCTACAGACAGCAGGCAGTCTCTTTTAATCAGCTACTAGGTAATTAAGCTGGCCAATATGGTTTTACCTAAACTCTGCTTAGAGGACAAAGACCTGCTATTTTAAATATTTAGTTTAGTCAAATTAATCTACATTCTTTGAAGAGCAGAAAACAAGCGTCTCTGTGCTATCATTTCTGACAAGTTTGGCTTCTTTTTTAAAATTTATTATTTCATCTAGCTTTACCTGTTGGTAAAATTTGCACCACATGGCAGGAAACGTGCCTGTTTTGCTAGTCCTCACGCTTCATTCCTGGAAAAGTGTGAGAGTATCTTACGTTGCTGAGTTCTGACTTCATAGTCCAGTTAAGGAAATGCGTGAGAGACAGCAAGGCTGTATTGCCAACCCAGAATAAAAGTCATGAGTCAGCCCTCAAAAACCAGTAAGCTCAGAAGCTATTTACTGAATAATTATATATTGTTTAAGTATCTCCAGGAGGGTCCTATGTTTGCCTTCTGTTTGGTTCTTTTTTAGCCTGAAGATTTATGTCACATTCTCCAGCTTTCATTTCAACCTTGTGGGATAAAAATACTTCTGTATATAAAAAGCAAGTTTTATAAGCATTTCTTTTTATTTTTTATACATACACGTATATACGTGCATATGAAAAGCTAAGTTCTTAACTAAAGTTCTAACTGTTGAATTCAGATATCAAGAGAAAAAACAGAGGTAGTATACAAGGGAACAGTGATAAGCTTGTATGACATATTAAGGACTGCAGGATGGGTACAATTCCATCAGCCAAAACACAATAGTCAACTGTAATTATTTTGCTTTGGGATTATTTGTGATGGGACATTATGTGGAAATTATCTTTGTCTCCACTGTGGATTCAGTAATGCACTAAGTACAATTTTGTAGACTTCAGTCTTTGAGAATAGTTTTGTTCACTTCCATGTTGCATAGATTTGATTATTTACAGGTGTATATGAGGCACAGTTCATACCTCCAAGTTCACTAGTACAGCTCTGAGCAGAATGAAAAGAAATAGTTTCTCTGTCATCATCTGCACTCGTATCTCCTTATCTCACCTCAGAATACTGGAAAGCACATTAATACTTTACAACAAACAAATGCAGTGCAAGGAGGTAATTCTTTAGTACCACCCTGTAGAAATTTAGGAAGTTCCTGAATTACATTTAAAGGATTACAGAGGGGTTTTGTTTGTTTATTTTTTCTCTGGTCTTTAATATTTTCCCTGTAATTATTTTGCAGCAGGTGTGAGCATCCTTGCTACTAAGCAACTCTGTTCTGGCTAAAATGTAAATACATGATTCATTGTCCCTGTGGTGCCCTAAGCATAGGCCTTTAATGGCATCACAGTTTATTAGTATAATGTTATGGGGACATATTTTTCCTTTAGCTGGCTGGGGATGCTATTAAATGAATGGGGATGGCTTGCGTAGCAAAGCTTGTTAACTGTTAGCTTGCTGTGTCTTAAGGCATAGCTTGTCTGAAAGATGACATTGCAGGCATTTCAGTCAGATTACATTAGTTTTATTATATTCATGAGGTTTTGAATCTCTTGAAGATTTACAAATATTTACAAATTGGTTGAACAGACAATGTCAAATAGTTGAATTTCAGAAAAAAATGCACATTCTTTTTTTTTTTTCTTCGTATGCAATATATTTTAAGGGTTTGCATTTTTTATCACACTATAAATACTAGATCATCAATCTAGGTGCCTTTTCTTTTTCCCCAGCAGCAACAATGTGTGCCTTCCTGCCCCGTGGCCTGAGCGAGAGTGCCTGCACAGTCCTGTTCTGTGCGTTAGCCCGGCACTTCCATTAAGTGGTTTTTGCTGTGACTGGGCATTTCAGCTAATGCTCATGTACTATAGGTTTGTTTTCTTGGCTTCACCAGATTTTGCTGCATGCAGACATGTCCAGAGTCCATTTTGTCTCCTTTTCCCAGCTTCAGGGATCCACCTGGTACTGACATTGATACTGAGGTTTTGTCACTGGCTGTAGGTGGCTTCCTTGGCTTCCACAACACATCATGCCAACAAATCTATCTATTCAACCAAGTAGCCAGCTTTGAATTCAAGGCTTCAGAGCTCTTTATGTGAGTAGGTATCACAGCTCCCAGCAGTGTGACAGTAGCTGCAAGGTAACTTTGGCCACTTGATAACAGAGCTCCATATGCTCCGTAGAAGGGCCAGCCTGGCACTCCGGCGTGGTAGCACTGTAACACGTATGGACCATGAGCATTTGAGGGACATGACGCTTTCATGTGTTTTCTTCATTAAAGAAAAATCAACCCCAGTGGGATGAGGGGAGAGAATCTGAGGCAAAGGTAAGAAAACATGTGGTTTGAGATAAGAACAGTTTA
>NW_010232496.1:0-8539 GCF_000690775.1 Eurypyga helias | reverse complement strand
GATTCTATGATTGATTCTATGATCTAGACTCTTGTCTTCTCTGTCATGTAACTGTCATGACCTGCATCCTTTATGGTGAAGAACCGTCTCAATCACAGCAATTTTGGTCAGGCACAGGCCTGTTCTGTCATTGCAATGTGTGACTACGAGCACTGCTTTGACATCGTGCTGTGCCACCCAGCTCCCCTGCATTAAAAGAGACAGTTTTGCTGCAACATCTTATAGCTGTGAATTTATCCTTGTGACATCGATGGAAGCAGTTCAAGTCCCAGTGGCAACACAAAAGTGAAAATCAGCAATGTTCAGATGAACACAATGCAAACATACGTTAGGCGGTCACATCCTTCTTCAAGTCTCCTCCTCCCAAGCTGGTTTGTGCTTTGCTTTTAACAAAAAAGACGTTTCTACTTCTATTGCCATCTTTTTGTCTTCCCATGCAATTGACAGGTACCCACTTTCCACCTCACCCTTTAGCTCGTGACCTGCCAGCTTCCTTCCCTCTCTCTCCCTCCAGAGACTCCAACAGAAGAGCAGACATACATATTGTGTGAGGGAAGTATGTGCGGGAGCCATTTGTCTTAGTTACCTGTCTTTCTTGACACACCCACTGCAATTTGTATACATGTTCAGCATACCACAAAAATTATTCATCTGCCCTCAGAGTGCAGGCAGATTGCGGGCAGATAAACCTGCAGAGTACAGGGCTTGCATTGTGCCAGTGGATTTTGAGGTGATGCAATTTAGAAAAGTTTTCATTGGGGTTGGTTTTAAATTGTGATGCATATCATATTCTTCCTGAAACGAATCATAGTAATGCAGTTTCAAATTACAAAAGTGACCCTCAATTGCACAAGAAACCCTTTCAGAGATCATAAGGTGTTAAAAGCAGAATCATCAGTTTGTTATAGGTGTAAAGGTGTAGGCTAGAAAGTGTTTTCTGTAAAGCTGAGCTTAAAACTGACATGACCTTTCTCTAGAAATTTTACAGAGAAGTAATTGGTATTACTTATATGTAGTTTGGCTTGTGACAGTTTATAGCAGAACTATGGTTTGAGAGGTGCAATTAGCTGAAGTCTGCATAGTATTTTTTGTACAAACTTGCAGCAGAAGCTTTATGTTATGCAATAAAGCTCTGAAATGAGATATATTTTAATTAGGTGATAATAGGGGTAATGCAAAGCTTTGTTTATTAAGTAGTCAGAAGGTTCTAATGAGCTGTGAATTTCGAAGAAGTCTTTGGCAGGAGATGAAAAACACAATAGCATAGTTCAGAATTCCTTTTAGTCTGGATGTAATCTTATGAGTGGTATGCAAAAGTTCAAAATAGAAGAAAGGCTGGAGATTTTGTAGATGTTTACATTTGACATTTCTATTCTGTGAATGTCTTAAAAAAATAAAGACTTGTGTTTTTTAAAACAAACATTGAACACATCCTGTTGGGAAGGCATGTAAGGGGCTAGAAAACAGGAAAGAATAAATTTATTGCTTATTTCCTAATCACTGTAGAGGCATTGGGCCTGAGTTCTCTACATTATTTCATCAGTTTATTTGGCTGCCAGGTCCTGAATGCATGAGTGATCTAGAAAGGCTTCTATGTCCCTTTTGCTGTCTCACTGTTGCTGCATATTTCCTTCTCTCTTCTCGTTGCCTGTTTCCTTCTCTCTAAGACGATGTTTATATCTCTGGAATGTCTACAAAGAAATAGGTGTACCTAAAGATGAATAAATATCTAGGAAGTATTTAAATTACCTGTTAAATTACCAGGACAACCCCTTCTCCCTCAACAATACCTTCAGTGACAAAGTGAATGACGAGAATCCCACAGGTCTTGTGTTGAGTAGCAATGAAAATAATAGGTAAGAGGAAATCATCCAAGAGGAGGACCTGTTTGTACTTTGGCAGCCTGACTGCAGATTTGCAGCCTTCCTCCCTCCTCTTCTACTCCCCAAATGATTCAGTCCCTGTCCCTCCCTTCCTAGCTTGGGAATGCCTGCAACTCTGATTTGCTTACCCTGCTCCTCAGGTTTCCTGCAAGCTATATGAAGATCTACATTAGACTATGATTGCTTTTCAAACATCTCATCTTCCTCATGGATGTGAGCTATCTGAAATACAGTTACACGCATGGAAATACAGTAGGTGCATATTTCCAGCCACTCAGCAGCAAGTTTTATGACCTTTCCTAAGAAATGACAGACTTGCAATGATAATTGGCTTTGTAATATTTCTTTGCTTGGGATACCGTTCATAGGCAATAACGTATCACTATTAGTAAGCTTGAGAGAGAACCAACTTTACTTAGAAAAATAAGTATTGCTTCAAATTTAGATATTGCTCCTCAAAAAATAGATCCTGGAGTGACCATGGGTAGGTCTGTCAACTGTCAGGTTGGTGCTCAGCTGTGGAATGACAGGGAATATATTGGAATGGAATGGAGATCACATAAAACCTATCAACATGGAGCTGAATAGGTCCCAGATGCACCTACGGTTGTTGGGAATTAGTGTTCACTCTTCTTTTTCACTGTAAAGGGTCAGGGGGAATCAAGCAGCAGCTAGTTTGCAGTAAAGAAAGAAAACCCTTACTGAAACAGGTTAAAAATCACTGAATAAATGCATGGAATAATAACAAAAAATCCATCACAAGTTATTAAACTCAAAGATGTAAACAGTGTATTACTAAGACCTTAAGCCATAGATTTCTGGAAGCTGAGAGTATTAATGTTTATTGCCCTCTTGTTTCTGACACATCTGTTACTGTCCACTGTCAGACAGGATGGTGGATAAAGCTGACTTTGTTCTGAGCAATACAGTCAATCTTACTCTTTTTTTTTTTTTTTTTAATGTAGAAGAGGCATATAAAAAATGTCTGCCTGCCCTCTCCTTTCCCTGCCTCCAGGCATTTGTAACCTGACAGTTGTCTCTTTACACTGCTCTGTAACAGAAATAACAATACTGAAATAATTTAAATCAAGTCTATGAGAAGGCAGTATGAATAAAACGATCCTTTAATTTATCTACTTTTGGGACAAGTTTTTCTATCTATCACAGGACATAAGTTTTGCAGCCACTTTTTGCATATACAAAACCCACTTTCCCCCCTTATTTTTCTTGACTGCATTACTATGAACAAGTAATCCCTAGGTAGCCCTCCAATGTAACTGTGCACTTGCTGAATACAGGTTAACACTTTTGCAGCTACAAACGAGAGACTTTTTCTAATGTCCTGGAAGGAAAATAATGGGATTAGTTACCACCACTACAGGCAGCAAATAATTCAGAAGCCACCTAGAAAAAGAGTTTCTTCTGAGCCAGTGTCTGATAAACAACTAATAAATAATTTGGAGTGCTCTGAGAATGTAAGCATGATTGACTCACAGAAAAGATGGATAAGAAGAACCTTATGCCCTCCAAAGGCATCACAAGAGCAATTAACAAAGCAACGGGTAGTCCAGATTGTCCATCTTTAACCTGGTCTTTTCACTATGGATGAGGACATTCACAGTGACCCTGTGGCATCTCTACTTTTGGTTTATATTGGCAATATGCATTTTTTCGATAGCTTGTTATGAAACCCTTCTGGTTTGTGGGAAATTTAATGTCAGTCACTCTCCCCCCTTCCCAGATGACTTTAACACATCCCAAAATGTGCTTTCTGCATCCTTTAGATCACTAAATACCAGTAAAACTGCCAAAAGATGGGGATTGAATAAACGGAAATGTTCCTTTGAAGCTAGTCCCATCTGGCAAATAAAAGAATAGACATGTCAGCAAGGCAAGTTTAACTCTGCTCAAAAAGAAGTGTGTTGCTACCAAAACCAAACAAAACCAGAAACTTCAAGCTTGATTTAAACAAGGAATAATGAAATGAAGAATAAAACAGCTCACAGAATGTGGAAGCCGGGTTTTCCTTCTCCATTAATTTTTCTGTTACAGCTCTGTGGTGCTTTCTAATGCAGAGAGGGCTTTTTTCCCTTCTACTGCAAAGCCACAGGTCAAAGAGGTGTCAGCCTTCAACCTGGAAGACAAAAATAGTGCAAAGTATGTGTACTTGGAAGACTCTTTGTAGGTAAGAGAGGAGGAATGTAATTGTTTCTTCATACATATGCCTGGGCATACTAATCCTGCTGTTTATCAGAGCCACTTTCCTGGGGACTGCCTTCTGCATAGGTTTTCCCTTTCTTCTGACTGCCGTGGCCATTTTGCTGGCAGTTTAAAAAGTCCTGATATTATTCCTGGAGAATAAGAAACAACTTCTGCTTTTTTTTCAAGACAGGTCTGTTTCCTGTGTCTCTGTGTTTCTGACGTGTGACAAGTTCTAGGAAGCCGATTAACTTCACAGCTTGATTTGTTTCTATGGTTCATCAAAGTCAATTTGGTGTAATTTCCAGGTTTTGTAGTCAGAGAAGAAATCGTAACACCATATAAAAACATCATGTTTATTAAATAACGGGGCTCATACATCCAGCTTCTTGGTTGCAGTGTGATAAATCATGTTTTCCTAATAAGGCACAAGTAACACCGTTTCAGGTACAATCCTCTTATTGTCAAGATCAGGACAATTATAAAGGAGCTCCAAATAGAATATTTACTCTGCTTACAGTTTTTATTACATTTAAACTTCTTATCCAAGTTTAGTTGGAAACCTGAATACTTTATGCTCAGCAGCACAGCAAAAAAATCCTTTTTACAGAAATCATTAAGCCCTTAAGAAGAGGTCATATCTGTTTCTGTGCAATACACTGGAAATATATACTTATTCCACGTTCATAATGATAAAATCTGTTACATTTTATATGGGTGAGAGAATTCTCACATATTGCTTGAAACCAGTCACCCATAAACGTGTATCTCACTTGCCACTTCCCTTTCTGCGATAGGACGTTTGGATTGCACTTCTTCACCTTACAGCTTGAACACTAATAATTGTGAAGAGAGATATTGGTCACTGGGCATATTATATACATATCTGTGGGTTTTTTCTGTCCTTAAATACAACTTTTCTCATTGCTCTCTGTGTACCAACCTAGTTGAAATTCAGCTATAGCAGTATGTGTGCTGCCAAATCTAGACTGTTAACCCACAGGGGACTTCATTAGTAGATATCTTTTTTTCAGTTCAAAGATTGCACTGGAGAGTTTTAAAACTCTCTAGTTTACTAATTAGCTCACCTCCAAGGACTGTGTTTAACAGTGTACAAACCTTTTTTATTGATGTGGGCATTTGCACACAACTCCATTCAACTTATAGCATCAGCATCCCCTTGTTGCATTCAAGGACAAATGCTTTTAAACTTTGAGTGTGATAGAAGGGCTTTCCCTGGTCTGTCAGCTCTGCTTTTGCAGAATGCCTCTTTTCTACTTATGTACATGAGGATAAATAATCGAGCTTTAAATAAATTAGTGTCATGTACTGAATGTGTTAAGAATGAGAGTTACTGTGGCAGTGCAAGGGATTTCCCACATGGTTTCATTTTTTCAAAGTCCGTGTGTAAGTTAATTCTTATAATTGGAATAATCAACTCAATCCCTAACAGAATACTAATCACAAGCCTTGACACAAGACCTTATTCGCAAAATGTTATTCTGTGGATTGCACAGTTTCTAGGCTGAATAACTTTGCTGATCAGGTCTGCATAATCAATTCCAGTCTGCAGCAACTCTAATTGTATGGAAATGCAAAAGATTTCTTTCATTCCATCAGGACTCATTATGTGGTAGTCCCAGGCCGTCCCTCTATTACAGTGTTTCAGCTTCTCAATGTCTCCTGCACAGGCTGTGGCTGGATTTATGTTCCTAGCCCTGTTGCCTCACTCCTTTTTCCTATTTAGCAATGGGACAGACTCTGTTGGCCAAAGAGTGCGGCAGGACGATTTTTGTATTTTTGGTGGGATGCTCTGACAAGCTGAGTTCCTCAGAAGTCACCAATCTTCCTGTAGGTTGGTATTATGTTGCTTGAATTTTTGAATCCTTTGTTTCCTGTTTCAAAGGAAAGACAGAGTCCCGGAGCACTGCGGCTTTACAGTGAAAGTGTCAGTTGTTGGTATATAGAATTACACACGCAATGAAACAGTGCATACATGCTAATTAGAAGGAAGCTTACTGTACTGCTGTTTTACAAGGTTGTTTGTGGAATGTAGAACCAATCCTTAGTGCACATATATACGTCTCTACTGTCCAATTCCAACTGACTTGACTGAGCGAGGTTTCTTCTTTTTTTTTTTTTCTTTCTCAAAAACTATTTCATAGCTTACTCAGACTTCTGCTCAGGAAGCACACCTGCATGTCCAAATTCTCAGTCCCTGTACTGCATCCCAATACATCTTTCCACTGCCCGAGTAACAAGGATTTAGATGGAACTGTTAGATATATCCAAATGAAAGTGCTATCTAAAAATAGCATTCCTTCATGCATTGCTTTTCGTCTGTAGAGACGGAGTAAGGTCCTTTCTGCTTTTCAGATTGGGTAAGCACTACTGATCTGACTCCAGTAAAACAGCCTATTATGTCTCAGTTGCCCATCTGTTTTTCTCACATATTGCATCTGGGAGAGCTGGCATCTTTAAATGCTCTGAATTTTGGATCCAGAGCAGTAGATAAAATATTTTGATTAGTTTCCAGCATTAAGAATGATTTTACTACAAATCTCCCATTCTCTGCACCTCATCCTCATGTTTAATTCTTTATATGTATGTGGACCTTTAAGCTCACCTTAATTCACAGGTGCTGTGCCAGCTGGCTCTATGTCCTGAGCTGCTGGAGCACTGGCAGCCTGGGAAGCTGAAAGTATGCTCTGTTGAATGGCCAAGGAGTCACCATGGGATCCTTCTTCTCAGCTGAAGTAAACTTTTCTCCAGTAGCCTTTATCTGGGTCTGGAAACAGCAGTTATCAACAGTGAATATAATGTTCAAAGGTTGATGATGTTCATTTTTTGATGTGCTTTGAAACCTGTGTGGATTTTCTGTATTGTATGTACCAAATGCTTAAGGGATACATGATACCATATTGTGTATTAGGACCCCACCTGGAGTACTGTATCCCCCTCTGGAACCCCCAGCGTAAGAAGGATATCGGGGTGTTCGAGTGAGTCCAGAGGAAGGCCATGAAGATGCTCAGAGGGCTGGAGCACCTCTGCTATGGGGACAGGCTGAGAGACTTTGGCTTGTTCAGCCTGGAGAAGAGAAGGCTCCGGGGAAAGCTTATTGCAGCCTTCCAGTACCTGAAGGGGCTACAAGGAAGCTGGGGGGGACTTTTTACAAGGATGTGTAGTGACAGGACAAGGGGTAACGGGTTTAAATTGAAAGTGGGGAGGTTTAGATTAGATATCAGGAAGAAGTTCTTCATGGAGAGGGTGGTGAGGCACTGGAAGAGGTTGCCCAGAGAAGCTGTGGATGCCCCATCCCTGGAAGTGTTCAAGGCCAGGCTGGATGAGGCTTTGAGCAACCTGGTCTAGTGGAAGGTGTCCCTGCCCATGGCAGTGGGGTTGGAACTAGATGGTCATTAAGGTTCCTTCCAACGCCTGTAACCTTTCGGAGAATTTCCCTGTAATCCTCCCAGGCTACCTGTCCCTGCTTCCACCTACTGTAGGCTTCCTTTTTTCACTTCAGTTTGTCCAGGAGGTGCTTGTTCATCCACACAGGTCTGGTACTTTTACCTGACATCTTCTTCATTGGGATGCATCACAGAATCACTAAGGTTGGAAAGACCTAGAAGATCATCTAGTCCAACCATCGACCCAACACTACCATACCCACCAGACCATATCCTCAAGTGCCATGTCTACATGTTTCTTGAACACCTCTAGGGATGGTGACTCCACCACTTCCCTGGGCAGCCTGTTCCAGTGCCTGACCACTCTTTCAGTAAAGAAGTTTTTCCTAATAACTAATCTAAACCTCCCTTGATGCAAATTGAGGCCATTTCCTCTTGTCCTATCAGCAGTTACCCAGGAGAACAGACCAGCACCTGCCTCCCTACAACCTCCTTTCAGGTAGCTGTAGAGAACGATCAGGTCTCCCCTCAGCCTCCTCTTCTTTAGGCTAAACAACCCCAGCTCCCTCAGCTGCTCCTCACAGGACTTGTGCTCCAGACCCTTCCCCAGCTCCATTGCCCTTCCCTGGACATGCTCCAGCATCTCTACATCCTTCTTGTAGTGAGTGGCCCAACACTGAACACAGGAGTCAAGGTGTGGCCTCACCAGTGCCCAGTACAGGGGCAGAATTACTTCCCTACTCCTGCTGACCACGCTGATACAGGCCAGGATGCCATTGGCCTTCTTGGCCAACTGTGCACACTGCTGACTCATATTCAGCTGACCATCAAACAACAATCTAGCCAACCCAGCGCCCCAACACTACCATACCCACCAGACCATATCCTCAAGTGCCATGTCTACATGTTTCTTGAACACCTCTAGGGATGGTGACTCCACCACTTCCCTGGGCAGCCTGTTCCAGTGCCTGACCACTCTTTCAGTAAAGAAGTTTTTCCTAATAACTAATCTAAACCTCCCTTGATGCAAATTGAGGCCATTTCCTCTTG
>NW_010232495.1:0-13958 GCF_000690775.1 Eurypyga helias | reverse complement strand
CCTTGTTGAACCTCACTAAGTTCCTCTCCCTCCAGCTCTCCAGCCTGTCCAGGTCTCGCTGAATGGCAGCGCAGCCTTCTGGCGTATCGGCCACTCCTCCCAGTTTGGTATCTTCAAACCCACTGAGGGTACACTCTGTCCCCTCATCCAGGTCACTGATGAAGATGTTAAACAGGACCAGACCCAGTACCAATCCCTGAAGAACCCCATTAGCCACAGGCTTCCAGCTAGACTCTGTGCCACCAACCACAACCTTCTGAGTTCTGCCATTCAGCCAGTTCTCAATCCACCTCACTGTCAGCTCATCCAACCCACACTTCCTAAGCTTACCTATGAGGGTGCTACGGGAGACAGTGTCAAAAGCCTTGCTGAAGTCAAAGTGGACATCATCCACTGCTCTCCCTTCATCTACCCAGCTAAATATATATATATATTACTCATTTAGATTCAGGTACTAAATAGTTCTTATCTCAATTTTATGAGCTTCTTTGTCTTTTTTTTTCCACCGATTCTTCCCCTCCACTGGAGGAGGGGAGGGAGGTGTGAGAGCAGCTTCGTGGTATTTTGCTGGCCAGAGTTAAACCACGACATCCATTCTGCTGGTCCTTCCACAGGAGCTGTGGTCCTTCATGCCTCCCTGCCACAAGCTCCAGCAGGACTGAAGCTCAGCAGCTGGGAAGGAGGTAACCAGGCAGCTTTTCTCCCTGCTGCCCACTGATGCGACATTTTCATAGCTACACAACACACCATATTCCCACTTTGAAGCATGGGCGAGTTAAAAACAGTTCTGTCACAGGGATACTACTTCATACTCATGCTGGTGTTCTCCATTTTCATAGCCACCTAGCACAAGATTAAAATATATCAAGACTTGTACAAAGGCCAAAATCTTTCAGACACCTTTACACTCCTTTGCCATAAAGGAGTGGAGGAAACCTACATGCTGGTCTCATCAGTCTATACAGGTACAGTAAACCATGCAGTCCAGGAGCAGCCGCTGGCCTGAGTAAGCTATTCCGAAATGGCTTACAAATGAGATTTGTCAGGGTTTGGGTTGATTTGTCTTGCTTTATCTTGAAGGATTTTAAATGTTATCCCTATGAAAGAAATATATAACATTCCTTTCAGATGTGCACTTAAACTATTTTTTTGCATATTTTACAAGATCTGCCTGTGTCTTTGAGCTGCTTGAGTGGGCCATAATTTATAAAAACTCAGTTCAGTGCTGGGCAAGGAGGGGAAGGGGACCCCGGGAACAAAGGACTGCAACTAACTTGAGATCTGGAATCTCTCTACTGCCCAAGAATTTAGCATAGTCCTGCCCTTCACTGCAAGTTTAGGGTTTAACAGTCTGTCCTGGCATTTCTCTTGTGAGACAGCTCCACGTTGTGGGAGGAACGTGCACAGTGAGCAAAAAAAATAAATAAAAGCTGCTGAACAGATAAAGCATTACACAAAATTCACTCTGCTATTTCACTCATCAGTTATTCATGGTCAAAGTGTGGGATGAAAACTCTAATCTCTCTCTTTCAAAGGGGATAGACTTATGATCACAATACTGTTTCACTCTACTCTTCCCAAGCATGTCAACCTTGTCAGAGAAACACACAGCACAGAAATGGGGAAAGGGAGAGTCATCCCAGTTCAACCAACTATTTAAATGCTTACCCAGCTAAGCTGAAGGTAAGTTTAGATGTCTTGGAATCATAGGCACAGATCAGCATCCAGGAACAACTAAATCTGAAGCTAATGAATGTTTTTATCTTGCTAAAATGATGGTTTACCTAGAAAGTGCATGTGCTAGAACCTTCTGTGCTGACATTTCATATCTATTTAGTTCCTCAATCCAATTTAGGTATTTAAATTTAAACTGGCATATTCTAAAGCACATGCTCACCTCCCTTATTTTTAAGAAAACGTAATAAATGAAGCACTATCTGTTAAATAACTGAATTGCAGGCTGTGAGAATCAGAATGCCATGACCTTTAAAAATGAAGTTACTCAGTACCATGAAATTTTGGTTGTGTGTGGTGATTGGGTGAGATTTTGTTGTGCCAATTTTCTACCTGGCAAAACCAAAAACCCCAAACCTAATTTCTTCCACCCTGTGACAGTGGCCAGACTATTTCCTGTGACACCTTTTCACTTGAGGCCAAATTCTGCTGCCCCTGGGTGGCACACAATTTTTTAATCTCTGAATCACCCCCTCTTATCACCGTTTGCTGACTTGGCTCTTTTCTCTCTAGTCTTGAGGCTCACTTCTTTTGCAGTTGCCAGCCTAATCACATTTTCCTGCTCAAAATTCTTTCTTTTCCTTACTGTTGACAAGCCAGACATCATCTTTTTCACTGCCCTTTAATCTCCCATGGTTATACTCCATCAAAACTTAACGAGCAATAAGCCTTTCCCTCCTTCCTACTTTGACACCGCAGCTTGGGCCCAGATCCTTGTCACTTCACAGTGAGCTTAGATGCTGAAAAACAGATACTGAGGCAGCATCTTACCAAGGGCCCAGGTACTCTCCTCTCTGGCAAACCAGTTGCCACTGCTGAGCAGCTGATATCTGTTGAGTAGGTCCCTGAGCAGGCAGTGGAGATGATCAGCTGCCTCGGACTAATAACTCCTGTACCCTTGTGTTACACACCAGGAGATGCCAGTCCATGACGGCACCAGTAAGAGAGTCACTCAGACTCTGTGAAGTGTCATATAAAATCCTATTTATTAAATCTAACAATATAAAGAAAGAGAGAATAGTATAGATATTATGTCCCTTCAGATGCTGGAAACCCTGAGTCATGCAGCATCAAATGGGCTTCTGATCCATGCGCAGCACACAATGCAGAGCTTGTCTGTGGTAAAGGTTACACCATGTTGATCATTCAACCTATTATGGGATTTTCTTACAAGAAAACAACTCTGTTCATCATTTCTACTGCCAAGGAGAAATCTGCACTGTTAGATGAGGGCAAGGACATAGAGGTGGTGTAATCACTGCTACCTAGTTGGGAGCTGTTGCAGTGAGCTGGCTGAGGTTGTCCTGCAGCCAAGGGGTATGTGCAGCATGGCACAAGCCTGAAGAACAGCCTGTACATGCAGCAAAGCACAGCCCTGGACCTATTCAGGTTGACCTGGGCCTATTCTGGTCATGCGTGGATCACTGACTCTTTCTTTAGTGTACAATGGTCTGATGGTCAGGAGCTACACTTTGCCACTACACCTTGACCTATTCCAGTTGAATGGTTGAAAGAGCTGGGGGACAGAGGTTGCTCTGGGTGCAGGGCATGTGAAAGGAGCTTGATGGGCTGCTGTCTGCCTCCTGATGCAGGTAGAGCTCCTGTATCAATGGGCAGAGTGGGTGGGTGGAGGTCCCAGCTGAGGCTGGCCAGGGCAGGTCATACCCACATGGCCTCTCATGTCCCTGATGGGAATGCAGTCCAGCTGTCCCACCTGGTACTCACTTGTTGAAGAAAATAACAATCCCCTCCATCTAGACCCCTAAATCATCTGACATCTTTCTGCTTCTCCAAGAAGTTGAGGACCTCAAGTAGCCTCCTTCCTCCCATCTTGTACAGGTACAGTGATTCACAGCTTTATGATACAATATTGCTGTCTCAGCATATACTTTCACTAGAGGGCCATATTAAAATTGCATGGGAAGGCTGAATTTTGACATTACTTGCCTGACCATCATTTTAAACACACTTTGTTTTTAACCCACATGGACAATGTAAACTGGCCAGACTGTCAAACTAACCAACTATAAAAATACACATACTACCGTGAAGTTACTGATTCAGTTTGCAAGTATTTCTTATACTGAAGAAATATAATTTCACAGCAAGGACTTTGTTCATTTAATTCTAGCGTATAGGTAGAGGGTCAAAGTTAATTAATACCATTGCATAAAATTTCAAGAAACTGTCTTGATTTCCCATTTCTCCTACACTTCATGTCAGCGTAGGAGACCCATTGCAGTAATATTTAAGTGTCTGACTAGAAAGGAGATACAAAGCACAAACTTTCACCCCTCCAAACACATTAGTCATTGGAACATAGGTAAGCAACCAGAAAACACTTAGCAGAGTAGAACAGGAGAAGAGTTGGAAGTTTGAAAAAAAAACCCCAAGAATAAAAAACCACTAAAAAAAACAGCAGAGAGGGAGCTCCAGAGAAGGAGAGGACTCTGTCAACACTCAAGTAACAAGTAAAGATCAGCAGCCAAAATGACAGTTTCCCCTGCTGTTAGGTTTTGTATGAAAGATGCTGATTGTATTCTTGTGAGGTGATGACAGGAGATCCGCCTAAGGCTCCTTCTGATAAAGGAAGCATTTCTGACCACCGCCCGAAAGGACGTTGGGACCTTAGCCACAGCAGTGCACTGAAATGTCTACAGCTGAGACCCTGCCGGGCAGGGCTGACAGGCTGGACGACATACTTGAAGGGACAGAGATGAGTGAATGTTGCCTGCAATTTCTTCAGGGTGAGCATCTGCCCCCAGAAGTTCCCTAGCTTTTCCCCTGTGAGCCAGCCAGATACTAGCATGACTCGGCCCCTGTAGCGGTATTTCCAGTGACAAAGGAGAAACCCTTGTCATTTATGCTCACGGTGCCATTTGGGCATTCAAATGTTGTCATGCTATTTTGGGATGCAGAGAAGTGCCACTTCCTCCTCGGCAGTGTGGGAGAAGATGCACCGAGCCAGCAGTCCTCAGATTGCTTTTCTACATCCCCCTCACCAGAATTGCATTCTGGATTTTGGGTGCTCTTTCCACATTAAGTGGTGCTTTTGGGTGGGTGCAGGGGGCATGCTGGCTGGAGTGTGGCAGGGGACATGGCAAGGAGAGGGCAGGGGAGGAGGGGGCTGAGAAGTAGCTCCTGCCAGCCAGGCTGTGAAGGGAAACAGGAGTCTGTGACTGCTGCAAGCCACTGAGCCAAATCGGTGTCCCTCAGCATGAACACCAATACCAGAGACAATAGGAGAAGGCTTTTCCCAACTGTCCTCAAAATTCATGGATTGCCTCAGCCACACTTCTGCTTGTTCACCCAGAAGGAACCTTTTAAGCATTTCCTCAACTTCTGGCTCTGTTCCCAGGCCATCTTCTTGCCTTCCTCCCTCCCCCACTATCTCCCAGCAGCTACCCAGGGACAGGCCACCTTCCCTCACTAGGAGATATATTCCTTCCACAGGTCCCTAATGCACTGACCATTATCAGTTTGAGAACAGCCATGCTAAAATGCCATGTCCTCTCCAAAGATCGTAAACAGTAGCCCATAGCTCAGGTTCCAATTAATTAAGATGTTTGGCTTTGCTGAAGAAAATTGTTGTTGGGCAGTGAGAGCGCCAGGCAAGACAAGAAAAGCACACCCAAAAAAAAAAAAAAAGTGAAATTGTTGACTCATATGAGTTGTTAACCTAAGGCCTCAAGAGAAAACCACTAATGTGAAAGTTAGAAAACTGAGGGAAAAAACCAGAAAGCAGTTAGAAGCCATCAACTCAGCAAGACAGAAGATTAGCCTGGTCCAGGGAACAACAAAGACTGTTGTTTTCCCATGTGACTGACAACTGTGTGTGGAAGGAGAGAGCACTCCAGCACACATACAGGGTCCTACGAGTCACACTCACCACCCGAGTCTTTAACTGCCGGGACTAGAGTCTTCGCAGCGTGTGACTCCCGTGAGCCGATGGATGCCCCTTCTGACACCTTTCACACACACATTCTCGGTCTTGAGTGCTTCTCCCTTCCCCAGGTTCAGCCTTAGGTTTCCCGTAGCAGAGTCCCAGGTATCAAATCATATATAAAAAAATAATTTATCCAGATGGTATAGCAGAATAAACCAGCTCGAGCTGGTTGCCTCTGGAGAAGGACCCCAAACAAAGGACTTCCTGGACAATTATACCCTTACAACCATGAACCCCCCACACACACACATGCTGTTCATGGTGGTCCAATGGTGATTTCTGGTCTGGGGTCTTCTAACATCTTACCGGTTTTCTTTCTGTGTCTCCAGGCAGGCTGTTAACTGTTCTCGTCATGTTGAGGGTTGTAGCCTCCTTACCTCCGGTTCATGCTTCCTGTGCACCTGCTGGCTCTGCCAGACTAAGCCTGGCATGAGCATTACTTAGCAAGAACAAAAACATTGGTGTGTTATCAATGTTATTCTCACACTAAATCCAAAACACTGCACTCTGCCAGCCGGTAAGAAGAAAATTATCTCTATCCCAGCTGAAAACATGTCCATGTGAAAGTTCACAGCTTGCAGCCTTTAGCAAAGCTAGCTGCTTCTGCTAAGTTAGCAATGAACAAGCCGTCTACCAAACATTATGCTGTAACTCCTGCGTCCTGATGCTAAATGATTGACTCTGAGCAATTAATTCTATTTAAAACTTTTACTTATTTAAACTAAACCACTAATATTCACACATGTGGCCAACGAGAACATGTCGCCCTGCACTGGGGTGCTGAGTCTTGCAGTCTAGGTGTGTTAGACATGGCTATCTTCTGTGATCTTTCACCAATAAATAGTCGCTGAGTACTCAAAAACTTGTATACTCCTGCTTGCAATCCTCCGTGCATGGAAAAAGACGGCCAAACACTAGCGAACCAGTGGAAAAGGTGGCTCCAGAGCCCAGACATGCAGGTGGCATTTAGGCGTGCCACTTCCTGCCCAGTGCGCTGGTGTTAGTCCAACCACATGCTTAATCTCAAATACTGAGAAGAGCTCAGTACTGAATCTCAGAAGCTAACTGTAATGCATTCATTTCACAGTTCAGATGAGCAAGTCTTTGCACGCATTTGCTTTAACAACTGCTGCAAATAGTGGGCTGTTTTTTTACTTGACAGAAAAAAAAATTCCATCCACTTTTTTCCAGCCTCTCAGAGTGGTTGTGATTTCCTCAAGCTCCTGTGTGGCTGTGGCCTACCTTTAGCAGCAAGGCAAGCCATGGCTTTGATCCTGCTACTGCTGTTGTTACTGTTTGTATCATTTGGCAAGAGTTTGTGTTTTACAGTAGAGGTGCCCGGGCTCTACCAGGAAGACCACTTTTACATCCCACTACATTTTCAGCAATCACAGTCTCACTGCAGAAGGAAATATGGGCTATTGCTCCGTGGCATATGCACAGTGCTTCTCAGCCATTCCCACAGCAGGAACAAATGCCATGAGTATAGGAATCTGCAGAAAGAGCCAGCCTCTACCCAAATGTGTCTTCCTCCTAAACCAGGCAGTAGTCCTGGGTGCAGTGCAGTATTAGTGAAGTATATTTGTGGTTCCTGAGCTATAAGATCTCTTCTCCCGATACTGCAGCTGGCATGTTTCCTTCTCCCTGTGCATCTAGCTAATGCCCATCTCAAAATCCAGCTGGCTTTTTGAGGAGAGGGAACTCTGACCACCGTGGCAGAAGGCCTTCCGTGCTCCAACCTGGCAGGTGTTGCTGCATCTGTCATTGCCCCTGAGCTCAGAGTGGGGCAGAAGCGGTTAAAAGAGCAGGGAAAAAACCCTCAACAGAACAACAAACAGACAAAATAATTATTTATTTAAGGGCCAAAAGAGGGAAGTCTCCCAAATATTAATTTTTGGGGGTTGGCAAAACTGAAGTCAGCCAAACAGAGTCCAAAAGAAACATCAAGGTAGAGAATTATTCCGCTCCAGCTACTAGATAAATCACAGAGAGGAAGGAGCTTCAGCTGTTCTACTGCTGAAGTAGCAATTATCTGCCTTTCACAGTGCCATTATGCAGTCAGCCTCATTTGAAGGAAAGATGTCCTGAGACAAAAGATTTTAAAATACTCTTTTGTTCACAGGTTCCTTTTAAAAAGTGTTGTTTTGTTCTGTTTCTTCTTTTTTAAGTCACATTTATTTGCCAGAGGAACCTCATTGTTTCGCTGAGTTTAAGATTAGATCGTTAGACCCGAGACACTATTATTTGTTACAGTCGTCCATGACTCTCAACCACAAGATCCCATTTCAGCAGTGGTTATCATTAAAATCAGCATTAAATTACTTTTTATTATTAAAGCTAGAGGTAGTATGATATACATTAAAGACCGCTTTATCTCTCTGCAGCCTGTACACAGGAAGACTTGCCCTGAAGGTTGACACTGCCTACAATATTTGCTGGACATCTCACATAGCCAGTAAATGTTTTTAAGCACTTCAAAGTTAGCGCCTAAGCTAACCAAAGGTAAGCACAGGGATTCCTGTTCTCAGATCTCTTTCTGACAGTATAACAATCCCTAATACTTTCTGTGTGCAAGTCAGTTGTTGTCAGGGTACCAGTAATCACAGTCTTCATATATGCAGGATAAACGTAACACTGTGCCAACCAGCAGTAGGACTGTAAGAGAGACGGACCTCTTTGGAGTAAGTATTTGAGGAGCAAGCACTACCAAAGAAATCTTTAAGACAGATGTATGTCGAAGAGACCCCAAATTCACAAGTGAAATTGCTGAAATTAGAAGAAATTCAGTCTAATAATTGTCCCACATCCCTGGTACCTCATCTGCTAAGGACCAAAAAGCTGACTTCCAATTTCATCTAAGTTAGTTAGCATTCCTGTCAACTGTTTTGCATGAACTCAGACCAGATTCAACCCAAGCATTTTAGTCATCACCAAAACTCACTTTATGTGTTAGGATCCATGGCATACAACAGGGCATTAATATTGACCTATCATATAATAAGGCACCTCGACTACTATGGAAAATGACTTGCAGTGTAGACATTGCCAGGATTTATGGAAGATGCATGAATTTCCCTAGCAAGTGACAATGCCACCCTGACATTGCCTAAGATTTTAATGTTAAACTTAATATAAATCTAGCCTCATCTCATTAAAAGGCGCAGACCAGCATGTGTGATGATTGTGTGATAACACAGAACATCTGCTGAACACAGTGAGACTAACCTCATGCCAGTTGGTTCCCTTCCATCTTAGATAAGTAACTACCACAGCTGCCATTCATTACAACTCCCTCAAACCAGCTCTGTTTTAAATATTAAACTCAGTTTTAAATATTAAATGTTAAAGTAGCTGGCTCTGCAGCTGCTCTGATTTGGAGCAGAGGAGCTTCATGGAGAGCCTCCTTCTCCATGCACTGTCTGGCAGACTCTCCCTTGAAACAGTTTACATCAGCCCATCACCCTTGTATCAGCCTATCACCATTTGTCCTGCTAGGACCCTCTTTAAGCCAATTAGCTGGGAACCCTAGCTTTTCAGTACTCCTGTCCCAGAACAGACAGTCTACTTCTTTGTGTCCTCTGGGGCAATGGTGGGTGAAGCTGGAGATGCTGAGACAGCACAGATTTAGTAGATAAAATGTATTACTAGGATGGTGGCATATTATAAACACCTAGAATTGAATAACTGGTTCCCGAGAGCTCAGTGACTTATGGTTCACAAATGCATGGTCAGTTGAAAGTGAAGTTTCAGGAGGAAGATAGTTAAATGTGGGCCATTCTCAGGATGAAATCAGTACCCTATTTAGTTTGATGACAAATAATTCCAGTTCAGATACAATGCATTTACAGTCTTCCAACAATATTGGCTTGAAGCCCCATTCAAAAACACCCATGTAAAAATAACCTTTACTAATGAAACTCAGGTTTGCACTGAGCTGCACAGCATGCACTCAACCTTACAAAGACTGATCTCAGCAGGCAGATGACTGCTAGATTCCCTGAGGTGTCTGCTAGAAACGATGATTTTCTGAGGACCAATGTAGTAGAAGATCAATATATACATGGTTGGAACTACCAGCAAATCTAATGGGAGAGTTTATTTGATGAGTAGGAGGAGTACCTCTGGTGTTCTCCACTTGAGACCATTTGAATTGTCCAAGTCTCCAAGGTATACCCTTAAAACATGGTCTCCACTCACTGAATTCAGCAGCTGAGCAGCTTAATGGGAAGAGACTACCACCGTAGATGATTCAGTGATTGCTACACTCTTACTTTGGGATGCAGTGTATGAAACAATGTCAACGCTTGCAATAACATACCAACACCATCTCTTAAGTCTGAAACATGGTGCAGAACTACCTTTAGCTCAAGCAGAAGATTAATGTGGCTAATTAACAGCCAAGGTATGGGAAAGATGGGCAAATTCTTCACACACAAGATGGTGATAGAGCCTGCTTTTTTTTTAAGATGATTGTGATGACCATTATGCCCCACCCCTGGCTGTCTTCAAGGCCAGGCTGGATGAGGCTTTGGGCAACCTGGTCTAGTGGAAGGTGTCCCTGCCCATGGCAGGGGGGTTCGAACTAGATAATCTCTAAGGTCCCTTCCAAACCAAACCATTCTATGATTCTATGATTCTATACCTTCATAGTAAGACTTGTAGTAAATGCTCATGCTAACATACTAGCGTGTGCTAGGCTTTCACCACCCTTCTAATGTATGAAGACAAGAGCTGGATATACATATACTACATTATATATCACATTAAGATGGTGTATTCAACTCCTGGAAATCTTCATAGATTGATTGGTTCGAGTTTGCAACCAGTGTAGGTGGACTGTATCATGTGCTACAAGATCAACCAGAAAATCTGTGCGTTTTCCTGTGTTCCCTAGCTATGGGGATCTAGAAGTGATTTCTGCACACACATCTGAGTAGACATGATGTCAATTAACCTGGATTCTCCACAGCATGATCATGAAGATATGTCAGAACTAGCTGTCTAACTTCTGCCTGCTGCGCAAAGGACAGGTTCTCTCTGAAGAGAGCTGTTTTGCTCACAGGAGAGCTGAAACGGTATGATCTGTGTGCAGTACACCTGCCACATTTCATGTGTCAATAACCTAGGATGTCTTGCACCAGCTCTTCAGGAAGGATGCTGAAATTACCCAAAACTCCAGAATCATATGTGAACACTGTCATTTAGCAGAGAATTTGTCTTTCATGAGCAAAACTGGCAGCGAGTCTCTATTATTCATTGTCCTGGCTTTAAAATTGCATATTGATAACAAGCTCTTGTACATGAACCTTGGTTCCTTTAACAGAGGAAAGCTAACCTGCCCTCACTTTTCCACTCAGTTTCAGGCTGCATTGGATTGTGCTGATTTGCAGCCTGTTCTTCCGCCCTGGAAGAGAGCCGCTATGTCCCAAAGGCTGCCTCTCCTCTTGTAACCCGTAGGACAGAGCGATCACGGAAGCTTGTGTGACCTCCCCTGTCATACAGCTGGATTACAACCAAGATTCAAGGCACTTCCTTTCCAAAGCAAGACCCACTGATAGCAAAGTTTACACTCCAAGCGACTGCTCAAGGCTCCTTAGAAAGGATTTTTAGGTCATCTTCAGGCCCAGGTTCAGTGGACCATTACACAAGTTTTCACATAACTGGCCTTACTGTGGTCTTTGGTTCTCAAGAGCTGGAAAAGAATAGCAAGGATTGCTACTGGTTCTCTTTGCAGTCTCAGTTCCTACTGCTTCTGTTGCTGGCAAAGTGGAGCTCACTAGTGCTCCTGCCAAGCAGAATTACTTCTGTTGCCTTAGGGTCGGATACAGCTGTTGGTAAACTTCCACCCTGCTCTCCAGCTGTTTTAATAAGGAGCTTCAGATTATCTTCTGGGCACAGCTACTGTGTTCTTATTCTGTGTCAGATTCAGAATGATTTGATTTTCCCCTAGCCTAAATAAAACACCCCAGCAACTGCTTTAATTAAAACAAAAATAATTTTTATTTTACATACATAAGACAAACATATCAGGGGAATCCAAGCCATTACAGAGGAAAACAATACACTCCTTTGGATCAGGCACAAGCATTTTTCTTCCGCTTCAGATAAGGGAAAAAAACAATCCTAATCAGAACAGGCCCATCACCCACACAAAAATAAGGTGGAACCTCTGCCAACTTTGCTCACTCACTTCCCAGAGACCTACCTCCATCACTCACCCATTCCTCTGGGTAGGAGCCCTGCGTAAGTCTGTTAGATACTGCTCGTGCCTCCCAACACCCATACTCTACCAGAGTGGTTACCTACTTCTAGAAAGCAAACTGTACGCTTTTTACACCAGCTCTCACATACTGCTAGAATTCAGCAACAAGTGTGGAACTAGAAGTACTATGAGTGTTTAGACTGGAGTTGGGTAAGACTGATGGAGAGGAGCAGAGCTTGGTGGAGGAAATGCCACACCAATCTGAGGTTCCTCCTGTGCAATCTATGTGTTTGGGAGATATCGGTCAGCTGTGACATCAGTAATACTGCAGTATTGCGACATACAGGCCAAACTAACCCAGCGCAGGTTGGTTTGCGGTACTGCGAGCATGATGGCACAGCTGCAGCAGGAGGAATGATGCTATCACAACAAAACTCCACCTCAGGAGAAGAATTTAGGAGTTTATATACTGGATATATGTAACGGTTTAGGGAAGGTCATCTGATTTCCATTCAAGTAATGGTAACGGCTATTATCTTTGAGGTACGTTTATGTTTTGCTCTAATGTTTGTTAACTAGATAATCCAGAATTTTTTTTTGCATCAAGCAATTTTATGAGACATTAGAGAAGTCAGGCTCTGTTTTTCAAGCTATTTGCAAAGCTCGTAGTTATCAGGACTGTGCTCATCATGACTATCCTGAAGACCCCTACAACTATGATATAGCAAGTGTAACAGTAACTAACTGAATAAGGCAGATGAAGCCTTATCCACATACATACTTCAGAAAGGCATTTGTAAGTTTTACAATTAGGAGATTAAAATTACATGCCTAGAGGGAAATAAATTGGTTTCTTGAGATCTCTGGTACCTGGTTTTGTCTCCGTTCAACCACACCAGAGAGAGATTTTGAGTAGAAATGTTGGTCAGGTTTGAGCTTTGTTTAGAAACTTGCCTGACAATTAGATGCAAAGGCTGTTAAAGGTATATGGTTTTTCCACTGTGCAAGCATAAATTATTTCCTGCAACAAATTTCACTGTGCATGTTACTAGGCTGTATATAGATCAGAAATGGATATTTATAATTAGCCCGTATTTGTCTTCACCTCTATCTTTGTTTCCAAGGGTTGCTATGGATAACTGTTCTTCCACCTCCTGTGTTCTCATTTTGCAGGTCTTGTGAGTCTCACAAGGATGATTCCTCTTTTCCATAGCATTAAATATTTATACAGTGACCTGAGAAACCAACCTAGGTGAAAACAGGGGCAATACTGCAATAAGTATTGCATCTTTTTGCTGTTACAGCTGAACAAAAGCTGCAATATGCAGCTTTCCTGTGCCTTCCTAGGGCAGCTGCCTCGAGCAGTGTAAGTAAACTGAGAAACGCGCTAACGAGAGAAACATTTTCGGGAGTTTGCCTCTTCTCAAAGCTCTTATTTCCTATGAATTATAAAATTCACACTAAAGAGTATGCCCAGTAGTTACGAATGACAAAAATGTCCTCTTTCATTTACGCCAAGCCAAGATACCATATCCCATTTCCTTTGATGGATATTGCTGCAGCAATCCGGTTATGGATTGATTTATTTCAACACGTATCTGGGAGCGGAAAGAACCGCAACTAAATACGTGCTACAAAATATTTCTGCCTAGCAAGGAAGATTGCTTTCAGCTCAGCACTTCATGCTTTGGGAGGCTGAGTTCAAACTTCACCATTTGCTATGTCCACGATGGCCATGGGGTAGTGCTGCCAGAGGGACCTCCCGCACTTCTCCACGACTTCCTGCCCTCCCAGAGCCTGGAAGTTGCTGAATGACAGCTGAGAGAGGCTGGGAGACTCGAGATTTTGAGCAGTTGACCTTGTCCAGGGCCATTAGGGGAGTGAGCTTTTTCCTGGAAATCCATGCAGATTCTGGGATTTACTGCTGGATGAAGACTGGGGTGATTATGGATCCCACAGTTTTCAGGCAACCTGCATGACTCCTGGCAGTGGCCGAGTTTTCCCATCCTGTGGCAACACGCTCAGTCCCCGGTTCCCCGGCTTTGCCCAGCACACTGACCCAGCCGGCGGCGGGGT
>NW_010232494.1:97119-108841 GCF_000690775.1 Eurypyga helias | reverse complement strand
GCCCATGCTCCCATTCACACAGCCCAGGAAGCTGTCGTCCTTCCCTGCTGCCTGGGCATGCTGGCTCATATCCTTGCAGTGCCTCAGGTCCCTTTCAGCAGAGCCGCTCCCCATCCTGGTGTTTCCCAGTCTATAGCATTGTGAATGGCTCTTCCTTCCCAGGCACCAGGCTCTGCATCTGTTATTGTTGAATTTCATGGAGGGTTCCTGTCACCCCATTCCTGCAGCCTCTCCAGGTTCCCCTGAAGGTCATCACTCCCCTCCAGCGTATTGACTGCTCCCAGAAAGGTGATAGGACTTCCTAGCCAGTTAGTGATGTTAGAAGGCAGCATGACTGGTGTGACTTGTGTTGTGAGGCTGTACCTGTTCAACAAAAATGTGATTCTTACATTAAAGGGTTTTTATTTGATGGCAATTAAGATTCTTTAGAGACCAGTCTGATTGTGGGATAAGCATTATCTCATAAACTTAGCAAATTTGATGTAACACACCATTTTCACAGTTGCCTCTTGGAGCAGAACTGCATGGTTTTCCATAATATGTAACTGCAACTTTTCCACAGTCACACTTCAGCCATCTGACTTTCTAAACGCTGTGTAGTATGTTTCCTTTTTAGTGTTGAACAAGTGCTTTACATACCAAAATATGGATTATTTTTTTAGCTCTCTGTTAACAAGTTGTTTCATTTTATTTATATGGTTCAAGGCCTTTCACCCTCTGTTTAATTCTTACTTTCTGGGTTATTTCTGTCCCATTTAAGTGTTTTTTTTCATATGCAGTTCCATGAACCAGTTTCGCAACATATCCTAATTTCCCTATGACAGAATAATAATTAGAGCTTGTTTACCTGGGGAATGGAGTTGGGCTGATTCCTTGCATTCAAACTGTATCTACAAAAAAGATTAATTAATTGAATCATCACTGATTAAGAAGTCACCTGAAGTGGAAAACACTGCTTCATTTCAGCAGGCTAACAAATTATGAAAATCTAAACCATTCAAACTGTCCTTTTGCATACGATAGCCTTACTCTTTTGACATACTGCATCTGTAAGTGGTTATTTGTCTGGTAAGGTACATATTTAATTTAGGCCAAGTACATGTTTTATGTATCTGTCATTGAAGAAAACAACATTATGTAGCACTTGTAAATCAGCGTGTCCCTGAATGTAACACATTGAACAGCTTTGCAGAAATAACAAATCCAGGGGTTTTTTTCCAGGCTTCAGCAGAAAGAAGACTTTTTTTATAGCAGCTATAAAAATATTTAGAGTAGAACAAAATGTGATTATATTAAATATTTGTTGTTTTGTCACTGGTCATATAAATAACTTTTCTAGTAGGAAAAAAAGAATGTTTTCTGCATTTATTGATAAGAGTAACCAGTTAGATACACCTTAGAGCTGCCATTTTTCCCCCTTTTTTATTTCCAAAATTGTTTCTTTTAAATGGATGGATGTAATGTATTTAAAAAAAATAGAGATATTTGTATGTGTAAAATACACAGGCTTTTAAAAAATGCCCTTCGCTGTGTCTTACATGCCTTTGTTAATGTTACTTCCTCAGAAATGCAGTTTTGTGTTTTGTCCACAAGATGGTGAAAACCTCAAGTTCTAATTATTTTTGAAGCCAGTATAAACTGTTAATTTATCGCCTGAGTGCAGTGGCATTTATGGTAAGCACTTCAATTTATTTTTGCAGTCCATCTGCTGGCAAGGCCAAAATCAGAACAGCCCATAGAAGAATCATGATTTTGAATCATCCTGATAAAGGTAAATAATTATTACTTTTCTTAACCAGAGCCGGAAGGGGAGAGGATTAGATGAGATCCTTTAAGTTTACTGATTTTGTAAATAAGCACAGTGAGTGCAAAGATACGTTATTTATAGACTTGAGCTTCTGTGTGATAAACTAGGCTTTATGAGCTACAGTTTTACCCATCTTTCCTTAATGTTGTTTTCTAGACTTGTGCTGCTGCAGTTAAAACTATGAGCTCACGGACCATTGTTCCACACTTTAAAAAAAAACAAACAAAACTCTTATTCAAAAATAGCTTTAACACTTCTACATTAAACTGACATTCCTGTTTTGAACTGAGATGGACCAGTCGCACGTATGAAAGGAACTTTCTGCGAGGAAATGTTCTGCAGTCACTAAGTACATCATTGATAAATTTCAGACTTCCTGGAATTCACTTGGAAAAATATAAAGCTGGGCACTGTTGCTTTACTGGCCAGGTTTTTTAATGTAAATTTATCTTACAGAAAGGCTATTATTATAACTTTAACTACACTACAGCTGGTTGAGAAAGAAAGCCCATATGTTCATTGCTGTTTGTACTTTAAAATAACAGATGGTGAAGAGTTGCACTGTATTTCAGAAGTCAAAAGGGGAAATCAGAGGGGTTTTATATCTTTTTGACAGAATTACAGGGCTCCCTGCCAGCACCCCATTTTAAGAAAATGAAAAAAAAAGCTGTGACCACTGGCCATGGGAAAGTGTTTCAGTTGATGCTTTTCTTTGCAGTCTTCACTGCTCAGTTTAATTCTAAAGTTGTCCTGCTTATTCGATTTCAAACTTCTAATTTCTAACACTTTTCTATGTCTGTGCAGCATCTGCATTATAAAAATAAATTCCCTTCTGCATTTCTAATATATTAGGATGGTCAGAAGCCTCTTAACCACCAGAGTACCTATTAGGTGAAAAAATTTTTATAACAAACTTCAAAGTTTATTGTAGCGGTACTTAGACGTGAGGCAGAACTGTGAATCGCTGTGTGGATGTTGAGTAGTCCTAAAGAGGCAGTTCCCTTTACGAAGATCATACATTTTAACGACCCACTCTTACAGCTGTAATGCACCTGCAGCTGGGCACAGTGTAAGTTTGGATGGATGTAGTGATCCCTCCTGTGTGCTATTAAGATGGAGCATTTTCTCAGTAGGAAACATCGGTTGAAGGGATTTGTGCCTCGGTGCTGCCCCTGCAGCTCTTCTGGCATGGCCATAGAAAAAAAAAAATCTTGTGTAATGTCTTCAGCTGCAGAGCTAGGGCCTGGAGTAATCTTGAACATGTGGCATCACAGAGAGGCTTGTTTGCTTATAACTCGATTTCTTCTGGCTGTGGATAGCACAGATGTGCTTTTAAAAATAATACTCAACATTAGAATGCTTTTTTAAAATATTTTTTAACCAGATGGAGTTGATAGAAGAAAGGGCAATAATTACAGATCTTTAAAGCTACGTATGTTACCTGAGATCCCAGATGTTGAGTAGAGAATTACTAGAAATAAATAAGGAATATATAGAAGTTTGCTTAATAACATATCCAGTGAGCACTGTTCAAATGGTTGCTTATTAATATTTATGTAGTTCTGTTTAAAAGTTGTTTTACATTGATACATTATATGTTAATATATCAGTTGCTAGTTTTATGTAAGAATATTTGCTCACAGAAAAAGAGGAAGAGAGAAGCCTTTTGGACTTGCGTAATTATAAACAAACACTTAGGCAATCATGAGATTGAATTTTCTCTCATTGGAGGGCTACAAAATTAATATGGCACTTAAAGATGTAAATGTAGTGAAAACAATTCCAGTAGATTTGAATTTAGTCTAAGATCCTGCACTCTAGACATGTAGAAAATCAATGTACATTTAAAAACTAACTTGGGATACATTGTTCATTGCAGTTTTCAGTCACTACTGTTTGTTTGATCCTCTTGTCTACTCTTTGAAGGAAGCAATACTCAGTGTAGTAAATCATATTCCTGCCTTAAAAGCCACTTGGTTAAAAAAAAATAATAATAATTCATTTTTCCAGTAGCCAATTCTCTACCCTTCCCTGCATCCCTTTCCTGCAGTGTGTCTTAGCTGTTCAGGCTACATTCAGACCAAACCAAAACATGAACAAGAGAACTCCATTACTTTTTCCAGTTGTTCTATTACACCATGAAATGACTCAAAATTATTTGGATCCCTGCTGGAATGTCCTAAAGAAGTCTTTCGGCATGCCTTGCCACGTGTCCACAAGTAGTTCTGTGTGTTTCTTCTATGGTTATCTTTTCTGATGAGTTGAATAGAATGAATGAAAAATTAGGATTGAACAGATGCCTTGGAAAAGGCTATTCGGAGCACAGTACTGATGGAATCATATTTTCATGTAAAAAATTTAGGTGTATTATAAGTGGTAAGTTACTGATATAAACGCTTGTTGGGTTTGGTGACTAGGCAGATGGTTGGCACTCAAGGGGAGAGTTTAAAAAAAAAAACCAAACCCAAAACACAAAAAGACCGCTGAACTGTAATCAAATTGTTAGATGGAGCGTAAAGCAATGACAGTGTCGAGGACTAGAAGTTAGAAGGCGTACCATGTTTAAATAGGTTTAATGTGATGTTTTCTGGCTGGTAATTCCGGGCATCTAGCACAGGAGAGAGGCTTGGGGGGGTGTATATGTGTATGCACACGCACGTAATGAGTCTTTGTCAAAATTTTTTATAAAATTTTACCTCTTAGTTTTTGGGGTGGGCGGAAATAAAAGCTCCTAGCTTTGGATGAATGTTCAAGACAGCTGACCTTGCATACGTTCGCAGCAACATTGCAGTGCAAGTCTAAATCACACCAGCGTGAAGTGATTTCGGTCTTCTCTCTGAGACAAATTGTTCAGCGTTATTCTTCAGTGACTTCAGTTGTGATTACATTTCTCCTGTTTCCTTATCAATTAGTTTACTTCTTACCATTGTAATTTTTTAAGCAGTTGTATGAAAAGGCTCTGTTTAGGAAGGAGAAGCTAATAAAAGTGAGTAATAGAGATGCTGCAAGTGAACTAGTTGGGTACTTAATACTGATGTGTAAATGGTGTGCTTTTCCCCCTTTTTCTTCTCAGGTGGATCACCTTACTTAGCAACAAAAATAAATGAAGCAAAAGACTTGTTGGAATCTGCTGCCAAAAACTGAAATCTGGAGCTTTGGGTCATAAGAGGTTCGGCAGATACATTGTGCAACAGCTTTCATATCTACTTGCTCTGCACAGTTTCTTAACACTGCATCAATTATTCCTATTTATTTTCATAATTAAAAGTTTAAGATTATTTAAAAGCAAACTGAAATCTTATAGCTATGTAAAGTTATGTAAAGTTATGCTTCTGCAAGGAGCGGGGAGTTGGACTTGATGGTCCTTATGGGTCCCTTCCAACTCGAGATATTCTCTGATTCTGTGTATCAATTTTCGTGCATTTTTACTGAATTATGAACCATTACAAGCTTTAAAAATGTTCTTCTGTCTATGGGTTTCTTTTGTGTTTGGGTTTTGTGGGTTTTTTTTCCAGAAGTGGTTACTTCTTTCATTAAACATTTGGAGCTTTTTAAAAGTTAAAGAATGGTCTTAATTATAGGGTTTTCCTTCACTGACCAGTCCCAGAAAATCTGTGACAATGTATTGAGTCACAGGAAGTTTGGCAGAGTTTTCAGCATCACCTTACACTTGAGTCTGTTCATTTGTCTAACTGGAGGGTTTATTCATGAGTGTGGTTTGAGAGGTGCAACTCAGAACAAAATGACTACAGACCGCAATTCCCCCAGGTTGTATCTGTGGGGCTTGGAGATACGAAGGAAGACCCTTGGATTAGGTTAGTTCTTTTGCATATTAAAAGATCCCTGAAATTGTCAAATAATTATTTGGACAGGCTTTTATGTAAATCACAAAATATGTTTGCCCTGTAGCAGCTGGGGTGATGCAGGGGTTTTCATGGCAGTGGAACCGAAGAAGGCAGGTCCATGTGGCATGGAGTTCAGATGGGTTTTATAGGCTCCAGTTCTCTAGGTCAGTCCAGTCATGTCAGCCTGATGTAGGACTGAACAGCAGGGAACAAACAGGACTGTTCCCCTGATGAGAATGGTTATGGCTGTGGGTGGACTTGCTGGGTTATTTCTCCAGTAATTCTCACATCTGTGCATTGTGCTCCATTTCCCAAAATACTGAACACACCTCCTTATGTAGCACCCTAGCAACTTGGTGCTGGCTTCAGGGGATACTGAAGCAATGGATCTCTGACTTTAAAGAGAATGCTTTTTACTAGACAGCTGAGAGTAGATGCTTTTTTGGGCACTTGGCTGCTGCAAATTCCTACCAGTAAGTTGGCTGCAGATTGGTTAACTCTTCTGAGAGGATGATGATGAGATGAGACAGTCTTGTGCATTCATTGCAAGACTGAAAAACTTTCTAGTACCCATTCAAAGTCGTATCATTTGAGGTACAACAAACAACTCGCTCAAGTGCCACAAATGCAAAATTTAGATACCCCATTTCCTAGGTTATTTAGCTAGAGGAAAGTGCCTAGGAGTAGTTAAATATTAAAGCATCCAACCTCTTATTATCCACCACAGTGAGCATTTGTCTGTTCATCCAGTAGTGGATGTCCAGATTATATGGATTTTTCCTTGAAAGAATATGTTGGGTTTTTGTTGTTTTTTTTTTTTAATCGTGTACCTCCCACTTTGACACAATTCCCTTATTTTCATTAAAGATACATGAAAAAAAGTTTAAGTTGATCTTGAAAGAAAATACTAACTTTAGGTAACTTAGAGACGTCTTGACAATTCCAGTGGCAGGAGGTATGACATGACTGGATAAAGCAATAAAAGCTGGAGGGAAAAACCTGCCTGGGAATGGACATAGACTGCACAAGCGCTACACTTGTGACATTTAACTAATGCTCTAATACAAGAAACCTTAATGATAATGGACTTTATTTCTCTGCATTAGCCTTGGCTGGTTTTTGTTGAAGGAGTTAGCCACCAGTTAATGCACATTTGAGGCTAGTTATTTCTTTAGATGTTATATTGGTATGTGTTGGGGGGGGGGTAAAAAATCGGTAAGGTTTTCATTTTGGGATGTGAGAAGTGAGATGGTGGGATGGTTCATGTTCTTAAGTGGAGTCTGGCAAGTGATCAGAGTCATTGTTAAAAATTGGTACGTATGGTAGGTCGCAGAAATATCCTCTGTAATGATTTTGAACTGAATAGATGCTGTTTTCATATGATTGCCCTTTTTTCCTGCATAAAATGAGGTATAAAGAGGTATTCTAAAGTTGACTTGTTCTGTTCTTAAAGATTAACTTCCCATGCCTTTGTAGCAAGTACAGGTTTTATTTCTGTGAGATTATGTTGTTGATAATTTTCTTCCTGATCTAAATATTTATATCCAATTATTTTGGACAAAACATACTTTTATGGCTTTCAGTTACAAGAGAGATTGTCATTCTTAATAAAAATAATTAAAACTTGAGTTCTAGTTTTGCTTTCTCTCTCTTTTCAGAACAGACTACTGACCGATTAACAAATCTGATAAATTAACAAATTAAAAAAATCAGCTAATTAACTTTGGCCAGTCCTGTCTCTGGAATATGCTGTAACATGAGTGAAGCTAATGAATTGTGGTTGTGAAAGCATTGTTATTGTATGCCTGCTGCCATAACGTCGCACATACAATAGCGTGAGTATGTATCCGTGGAAGCAACTAATTTTTCTCGTCTTCACTGGTAAAGCTTGCTTTATCTACTAAATGATGTTTGGAAGGGTGAAGATAGAACAGTGAAAGGAAAGATGTAGTCAAGCAAATCATGTAAATGCTGCTTAATTTGTTGTTGCTGGTAGTGTTGCAGGCTAAGGAATGTCTTTGGAGGCTGCCGCGCAGGAGAGCACCTGGTTTGGTGCTCAGCTGGACTAGGAAGAACAGGATACTACTTTAATGGCATAGTCTGTTAATTTAACCTTATCAGTATTCAGCCCCTTGAGACCTTTTTATTTACTTGTCAGATACAGAATTTTTTTGCATAAGAAAACTGCGGAGAGGTTGATTTATTCTGGTGCAATTTCTAGCCATCCATAACAACAGCAACAAGCAATCTCATTTTTTATGTGCGTGCTTTAATGTTTGGGAAGTGTTCATCTGTAACTTCTTAGCTCGGGAGTTCCCGGGTAGTTTTCTACTCGTGTGATAACCGGGCCCAGGTCTCCTTTGTAATTTCGGAAGTCGGGTGGGACTGAGTGCATTCTTTTGGCATTGCTGTGAGCGGTTCGCAATTTATTTAATGAAGCACAGCTTCCTCATCTGCTGAGTTTTTGCTCTTAGTCCATGGGAGTTTTCTCTGCAATTTCATTCTTTGCCCTTGCTCCAGACCACTTAACGTATAGTTCCACAAAAAGAGTTGGTGAAATGTGGACACTTGCCTGCAGGAGTACAACCTGCAAAATCTTTGCTCACCTAAAATGAGACTTGGGTAGAATTGAGAATCATAAATACAAGGGTGCAGTTCACAAAACCTGTGTGTGATCTCCTAGATAGATTTAAAGCTAAAAATTTACTCTCCTTTGTGCTTAGATTGCTACTTCTGCATAGGGGTCGAACCGCTTCCTTCTTGCCAGGTCTTTGCTCGCCTTTAACACTCTTCTCATCCTTCAATCCACAAATTAGGTGTCTTAAATTCCTTGAAAAGACTGATCTGGTAGCTGTGATTGTAGGGCGCCTCATCAACCTTGGTGTGAAGATTCTTATATCTCTCTTGGACTCAAATGAGGTTGGTCATTAAGTTGGGCTTGAGGAGGTGAGGACGCTTGTCCTGCTTCTTGCTGAAGTGGTGCCTCGCTGTGGAACGTAAGGTTCCTAAAGCCTGCAAGATCCAAGGGACACCGTACTGAGTTCCAGTGCCTGTTTCTGGGTCAGTTTAAACTGTAAAATGGTGTCAGCTTAAAGAAGTTCACCATCAAAGGTATTGCTGCTTTCTTCAGGAGTATCACTTTCCACATGTTCGGTGTTTGGGTCTTTCCTGTAATTCACACCCTTCTATGAGCTTCTGTTTGTTGTTCTGCCTGTCCTTGCCAAGCAGCACGGTAGACTGGCACTAAATCACCAGCTACAGCTCCCAGAACCTTTTAGTTGAACGGTGATCAATTAACATTTACCTTGGGTTATCAACAGTAGTTTTTGGCATGACAGATTTATGAACTGACATCATCAGTGATGCCAGCACCATTTTGGGACTTCTGAGCTTTATCATTTCAATGTTTGCTTGCAAGCAACAGATACTATGTGTGTGTATGTATGAGTATGTATGAGCACACATACTTATACATATGTGCACGCTGCTTTTCAGGATCCTATGAGGAATTTTGCATCTGTACTGGGGCTCACTTTTAAAATAACATTTTTCTTGAATTTTTTGTTTAATTTTCCAAATCAGATTATTACAATTTCAGGGTGAGAAAAATGTTCCCCTTCATGGGTATATGCAATTACTGACATACCTCTCATTCTTTAAAAGACAGAGAAAATAATACCAAAGTAAATTACAGGTCTTAATTTATTTATTGTTGCCTAAATAAGCCAATTAAAACAAAAAAAACCCAACCAACCAAACAAAAAAACCCCACACCACCCAGCACCTCCAATTTATGCTCTTTATTATGTTTCTTTCTACCCAGGTTTACTGTGGTATTAATACATACAACGTACTTACGACCCTCTAAAGGAATAGTGGCAATGTATTTGTGCCGCCATCATACTGTACTTGCACAAGGTATTTTTTTTTTTTTACTGATCCGTGTTCCCAGCTTCTTTTAAATGATGAAATTCTAAAACTTTTGGGAAATAAAAAAAAAAAAAAAATAAAAAAAAAGCTAGACCTTTTTGGGATGTTGCCCAAATGAAATTTTCTAGCTTGTAAATTTAGTAAAATTTCAGCTACATTTAACATACACTTTTGTATGTTGCATTCTCGTGTTTTCTAAGCTTATTCACTTGCTCGGGGCATCGAGTAGGAGGGAGGGAATTTCAGATCATGATTTGATGTCTTACTGACTGTTGGTGATCCATGAACCATGGGGTGAGAAACTCGTCTTATGAATAACTTGAATTATCAACCTTGATAGTAATACACCTACCTCCTTTAATTTTAGGAAATAACAAAACTATATTTAGAATGAGAAATATCATTTTGACAATGGTAGCATCATCTGATTAATATTCTTAAGGTTTTTCAAGAGTTAGTCATGGAACACAGAATAATTGCTGTACAGCTTCATGTGGCATTAAAACACCCCTGCTGTGCTATTACATTTTCTTTATTTATATGCTAACTTATACGAGGAGAGGTTAATTAGGGCCGGGTTTTTTTTTTAATATAGCAGATATTGAATCTAATAAACTCTAGTTTTAAATAGTGGCAAAGTTCCTCTCAGAAATGTTTCCGCTCCGAAATGGTTGTACCATTTAAACACTACGTGGAGTCTGGTTCTGGATACAGTGATTTCTTCTGAGTGTTGGAGTTGATGTGGACGATTTGGATGTTCCTTACATCTGGCAGGTGAGTGAAAAGTTTGTGTTGCAAAGATCCTAAACATTGCGGTGAATGCGATATAATGATGCAATGTAATGAAAGAAACCTGAACAAAATTTTAGCGGGCAGCTCAAAGGGTAAAAGGTTGTCGGGATGGCTGGGACCAGAAGGTAGTTGTTAAGGGGTTGTACTCTACTCAGGGGCTGGTCTGTCCTGGGACATCTCCTGGTTTCTGTCAGTGATCCAGGGAGAAGGAGACTGTGCACTCTTGTCAAGTTTGCAAATGATGCCAAATGGCATGAACCCAGTCGATGCGCTGGAGGGGAGTGCTGACATTTGGGGGGAGCTGGAGAGGCTGCAGGAATGGGGTGGCTGGAACCCTTCATGAAATTCAGGTCAAGACGCAGAGCTTGATGCCTGGGAAGGAAAAGCCCCTGGCAGCGCTACGGGCTGGGGAATGCCAGGCTGGGGAGCGGCTCTGCTGAAAGGGACCCGTGGCGCTGCAAGAACATGAGCCAGCAGCGTGCCCCTGCAGCAGGGAAGGACAACAGCCTCCCGGGCTGTGTGAATGGGAGCATGGGCACCAGGTGGGAAGGAGCAGCCGTTTCCTTCTACTCAGCCAACCAGCACTCACCCTGGGAGGGGAGGCCAAGGAAGCCTGGACAAGAGAGGGCTGCAGGGGGACCTCATGACAGCCTCCCCAGCATCTATAGGGAGGTCTCATAAAAAATGGGTGGGTCCTGGCTCTCCAGTCATGCATTGTGGTAGGTTGAAAGAAAATGGGCACAAATTTAAAAGGGAGATGTGGGCTGGACATCACACTTTTTCACCCCTAAGACCATCCAGGAGTGACACAGGCTGCCCAGAGAGGACTTGGATTCTGCATCCTTGGACATCTTTCAAAACTTACTGGTTAAAGTCCTGAGCAACCTGCTCTGACCCCACTCGTGGTCCTGCTTTGAACAGCGGGCAGGACTAGAGAGCTCTCGAGGTCCCTCCCAAGCTGCGTTGTATTGGCCTATGAGATTCAGTGGGAAAATCAGATGTTAGAGATATAATAGTGGAATAGTCATATTGGGAAAGTATCTGGTAACCATTTCTATAGATGGTGTCAGTTTGCTTGCATTATAAAAGGTACAACATTTGTGGCCTCAGCTGACCTTAGAAGCATAGTTAATATAGTATTGAATGTTTGGAGACCTGCACTAACCAAAACATTGGTCTTTTAATAGTGCTTCATGGTGGTGTTCTGGAGCCGATGCTTGGTGTCACTGGCTGGGTCAGTCCTTTATTCTTAATACCAGGTAGGGGGAAGCCACCGGGGTGAGAGCAAAGGCACTCTGTCTTGTAAAACTGCCAGTGGCCTAAACAGACAGAAATATCTCCTCAAATC
>NW_010232494.1:59362-97106 GCF_000690775.1 Eurypyga helias | reverse complement strand
CAGCAGCCGGCCAGCCCGTAATTGTTTAGTGCTTCCCTTGCTGGCGTCAGTGGGAATTACTGCGGTAGGAACTGCTGTAGGGGACAAATTGATCAGCTAAGAGAGGCTTAAAGATATGAGTGCTGAGGTTACTGACAGCAGTTCAGGTTTCCCGAATTAAGTAGAGGGCTACAAGATACCCAGTTAGTTTTTCTTTACTCACAGTTGGGGAAGAAGCAGTGGGATTCCCCTTTGAGAAAACAAGCCTTTTGCGAGCTCCTATTTATTATGTTTCTCCTTACCTTAGCTTGTTATTTAACCACCAGCCCACATAGCTCTCAACAGCACATAGATACCATTTCAACAGGGGCTTGAAATACCTGAGAGAGCAAGCTGGAAGCCAGGTGCTGTGCCACAAAACAACATCTGCAACTTGCTTACATGCTCGGTTGGCATCTCCATATGCTGATAGTACACAGTTAAATATTTCAGTCTTTGGTGAGTCAGCTTCAGTCTTTTCCACCGCCTCCTTCATTAAGAATACAATCCTGCAGATGTTTCCGGGGCTCCTGCCTTCCCTTCCAGCCATCTTCTCAGTAACGGTGAAAATGCCCTTGCTTATCCGTCTTTTTCTCAGTGCAGCCACTCTACCTCCAGTCTTCAATAATTCACAAGCTTGCAGGAGGTGCACCAAAATGATTTTAGCTACCTTCAACTTTTTCGGACAGAAGGATAATAAAAATGATTTCACAGTAACTAAAGTAAGTCAGTTCATTGGTGAAAGCACTTAAATATAACTTATTAGCTATTCAGGAGGAAGGTTTCACTAAAGGTACAATGCATTTATGTATTAAAGTGCAGCTCAGCTCCTGAAAAATGACTACGTAAATAAGCACTTGTCACATCTTATTTTTGTTGTGGGTTTTTTTTCTCCTTCTAAATTTGTTTTCTGCTGTTAGCCGTACTGCTGTCATGATTTTAACCATGAAGTAGCTGGACACTAATCCTAGCAGAGCTAATTGACAGTGAGTTACACTTGTGTGTTGCCACTTCTAAGGCAGCATTACAGGCATTCGTTCAAAACAGAAGGCACAAGTTGGTGTCACCATGGCACGATGTGACCTCAGAAACTTCTTGAGTGTGATGTTTGAGATGAAAAGATCAGGCTGTGGTCCAGTTTTTGTAAGTCTGGGAAAAAAAATGTTAACTGAGAATACTGAGATAAATTCATATAATGTCTTAAACTCTTATTTTTCACTGCACTTAACAGTGTAGGTGCCAGCATGTCCAGTGGTGGGTCCAGAATCACCTTGTCTCCAACAGCATCCATAGCTCATCTTGATGTCTGTTGGGCATAGGGGCAGTTAGCACTAATACACTTAGTTCTAGCAATGTGCAGAGGCAAAACATAGTTTTGGGGAACCAGAGGTTAAATCAAGTAAAAATTTCCAAGTCATTTAGGTTGGAAAAGAGCTTCAAGATTATCCAGTCCAACCACCAACCTAGCACTACCAAGTCCACCACTAAACCATGTCCCTAAGTACCACATCTTTTAAATCTCTCCAGGGATGGTGACTCAACCACTTCCCTGGGCAGCCTGTTCCAGTGCCTGACAACCCTTTTGGTGAAGAAGTTTTTCCTAATATCCCATCTAAACCTTCCCCTTGAGCAACTTAAGGCCATTTCCTCCTGTCCTATCACTTGTTCCTTGGGAGAAGAGACCAACACCTGCTTTCAGGTAGCTGTAGAGAGCGATAAGGTCTCCCCCGAGCCTCCTCTTCTCCAGGCTAAACAACCCCAACTGCAGTAATTCTAAAAACTGAAGGTAAAGAAGCAGCTGTAGAGGGGTTTGTAGAGTACAAATCTGACTGCGGAGATCGGAATTGGAGTTACGCAAATGTTTGCCTGCTTTTATCTATTTTGGATCTGACTGTTTACACCTTGGTACTTGTATACAAAGAATACTTGATAGTGCAATCACAAAAGCAGTAAACAGCCTTACAAAGGCATAGATCTAAGGTGACTCCTTCAAGTGGAATCTTACTTTAAGCATGATTTCAATGTCACGTATCATAATTGCATCTAATATTAGAGACTGACTTAATGCAACACAATGTCAATGACAATATAAAGGCAATCATGAACAGGGAAGATAAAAATATTTGGGGGAATGGAAGGAAGGATTACACTATAATGGAGACTTCTGTAGACTTTATAAACCTTTTTCAGCAACACTCAGAGGGATTCTTTTTTTCGCCTAAGCTTCTGGACACTATCTGTGTTTCCATTTTGACACTGGAATCTGCCTGGAATATGTGATTTTTTTTATTTTTTTTTTTTAGGTATTTTTTCCCCCCTGTCCTCGCACTTGTGAATCTATCTACTGCTAAGCACTCAAGTTGCATATGTAAAGTTGGGTAGCAAGTTGATTAGACTACAAGCTGCCGAGAATCATATAGGAAAGGGTTTTCTTCTTCCCCGCAGCAGCACCCTCCCCTCCACCATAGGGATATGGTTTAAAAGGTGTGAAGCTACAGACTGTTTTGCTCTATCAGGATCTGGAGGCAGAACAAAAATGTCAGATCTCTTCCCAAATGACTGAGAGTCTCTTGTCAGATTTTCTGTGGACCCAGGCTGCAGCAGTGTGACCTGCTTATAGCAATTTAGTAGCATGTAGCTATTGAAGTAGCTCGTACATGGTTCCCCGTTGCTTGTGGTGGGGCTGTGATTTTGATGAATCACCTAACGACACGGTCTCTGGCTTGCACTGATGTGAATGCATCGGGGCACAAACGTGCTGGAGGGGAAGCTGCGTTTGGCACTGGCACATCTTAGATCTGCTTATGCCAGTCGCAAACTGGCATCCTTCGCGTGCTTCAGGTTTGGCTAATCTCTCCCCTGCCTCAAGTTCCCACTAGAGCAATGGATGCTTGCCTGTTTATGATCAGTTGAAATGATGAAGTGACAGACCTACAGACAGCACCTTACCAAAGCCATGTAACCAGAGCAAATCTGCAGAGGTTAATAGAGTGGCAGAAGTGAGAATAGCATGAGGGGTTAGGCTCTGAAACACAGAAACTCACTTGGGCTTTTTCTACTCATTTAAACAGCTTTTCCACCTTGCCAAAAAAGCAAAACAAAACCCCAAAAACCCAAACTCAACAAGCCAGAGGTCCAGACAGCACCAGTTGTACTCCAGTCTCACCAGTTTACAATGAAAGCCAGGTTGCTGGAGCTGAAGCTGAGGAAAGCTGTAAAGGTGACCCACCGGAGTCTAACAGCGGCTGTATTGTCAGGATCTCCTACAATAGATATGAATTCCCGTTTTGTTTCAGTGGGCTGCAATTCTAATAATACTTTGAATGTCAGCAGTGATAACTATCCCTAATTAGTCCTTCCACTTCTGGGAGGAAGGAAGAAATCCATAATACGAAACGAATTCTAATGAGGGACGAAACTCTCCTCCTAAGAAAAAGTGCTCCAAGAGCTACAGAGACTTGCCCCACTGGGACCTGCCTGACACTTTAGCTTAACACTCGAGAGTTTAAGTGACCCTACAGAATATAAATTAGCTTATGCGACTTCAGCATTAGCTGCTGAGCAGCCAGTGCTTGGGAAGGTTGACCTGTTTATTCAGGTTGACTTGAAGCTTAGCTGAAAAAACACCTAAGTTTTCTTGGATTGAGAGTGCAGGTGGGGAGGGCGCATCATTTGGTTCTATAATGTTAGAGTCTTATTTCAAAAGCCTGTCCGTGGATGACAAGTGAACAGAAAAAGTGGAGCGCTGAGGTGTCCTTGCTGGCTGGTGAGCCCATGGTTTTGGGCTGTCCCTGGGTGAGGATGCTGAACTCAAGCAAATGACTTTACAGCCCTGAAAATAAGCCTACTGATACAAGCTGGTGTTGCCAATAGCCCTTAATAAGGATGTGAGCATAGTATTTTAAAGCTCAGTTTAAAAGTTGAAAACACAATGATTTGAAAGCTATTAATGATGGCTAGCCCATATGACTCCAGACCAAGGAAGAAAAAAGCCATAGCAAGCAAGCACTTACAGAAGGATGGGGAGGGGGGAAGGCAACACCATTAGTTTACAATATTTCCCAAAATTCAGAGGAAGTGTGAACATAAATGCTTTCAAATTTTTGAGTGATTCAGCGTTCCATAAAAATATGGGGGAGAGGAAATGATTTCACAAAAGACAAAGGCACCATTTCATTTAAATAACTCACCCACGCCTGGAAAAGCTACCCTCTGGCTCATACTCTCCTCTTCTGCTGCAACCCCGCAGAGGTTGGTGATGATTGTGATGGCAAGTATCTAGTTTTACTTCAGTCAATAAGGGTAAATGTAAGAATGCAGGGTTTTTCCGTCAACCTTTGTGCCTGCTTTTGTATCCCTCCTTGCATTTGTGAAAAAGCATTGAACAGGCCTAAATGCTCTTCATCTCTGATACCTGGTAACCTACAGCTATATCGATGCAGCCTAGTAGAAAGAAGGCTGCCTTGCTTTTGTTGCTTTATGAAATACTCTGATTTTATTTTTAGTTTTTCTGAAACCAGCAAATTGCTAATGCCTCTGACTGGCAGGCAGGATAGCCTGATTCTCATTTCTGCAGTTCTGCTACCAATGCCCAGGGCTGAAGAGAATTTTTAACAGCATGAAAGGAAGGCTGAATATGACTAGATGGTAGATTTGGGTTTGTGGTGGTTATTTTTTCTTTTTCCTGAGGACTTTGTTTCAGTTTCTTTCATGTCATATATTATTTCTAAGTTTGTGAGGGAGGCAAAAATAAGTGTTTGTTGTTCTTTCTTTTTTTTTTTAAAGATAAATTCTCTTTTCAAAAGGGATTGGCATGGTGGACCATGCTTCCAAGGGGGTTCTCTCTTCAGTTTTCTTTTCCTTATCAGCCTGCTGGGCACCTTTGTGGAGGTTCAGAAAACTTCTGTTTCCAGTTAAGCAGTGTTACGACAGCTGCATATATCTGGAAATCCTAATAACCCACTCCAAGTCACAAAAGGCGAAACCCACAAAAATTATCTGAGTATTAAAGCCGTGGCATCTCCCTCATTTCCCATCATTTGAATGTGAATAATGAAAACCAGTGAACATCACTCTTGACTGTATAAAAAGTGTACGTGAGCAAGTAAGCACATTAAACAAGAAATATAGTGCCAAAGTCACCTCTGCTATAATGTCCTCAAATTCACTTGAGTTATAGTAGGGATTAATTTGCTTCATAATGTTTGAAGACTGGAGGAAAAAATGAGTTAAAGGTTTCTGCCAGAAATTGCAATCAGTATTGAAGGGAAGAAGTGAATGTATACTACTAAACATAAATTAAAAAAAACCTCCAAATCTCTTCTTACCTGCTCAAAGGTTTAAATGGATGTTTTTAATCCATTTTTCCTCTCTGTGCAGTGGCTTTGCTTAGTGAAAGTTTTACTAGTACAAACAGTTTGGAAAAATGAACTTTATAGCCAGCCACGAGTGTTAAGAGGAAACATTTTTTTATTCAAAAGTGAACATTTGCATGAACTGTGCAAATACGTATATCTGCTGAGATAGTGGGAATAGAAGAGTTATTTGGGATTAAACTCAGCTCAAATATTCTGCAGTAACTACTTGTGCAACTATGAAGTAAAAAGGAATATTAATGAAATTAGTAGAAGAAAGGAAATTGCAGTCTGCTTGTAGATGTATTTTTAAGGGCAAAAATAGAAAATAATTTGTACACTTGAATCGTTCAGTGAATGACTCGCTTAGTTTTGCCCACTATAATGGCTTAAGACGAAGAATTGATACACTGTTATAAAATTTGTGCTGTCATTTGAAACCTATTCCAATCAAAATGGAAGTATTTTGAATTTTCCTAAACGTGTCAATTATGAAATCTGTGGCCAGATGCCTGATGCTGAGAGACACATGGGAAACCTTGATGATTAAGCTATTTGTGAGTACAGTGCAATAAATTAGTCAGCAAAACAGTTATCTATAAAGGCAACAAGCCTTTGTTCCTGGTCTGATGCTATGATAAAGAAAGTGAAATCTTCTGTATTGTCCACCTCCTACAGGTGCCTTTTTCATGACCATAATTGAAAAAATTACTGGGAATTGCTTCAGCATTGTTTTACCAGGATTGGGTAAGCTGCTGAATAATTTGCGCTGAAGTGAGTGGTTTCTCTAAATACTTTTGACCTTTAAGGTGAAATAACCCCATACATAATCTTCAATGCAAATTTTTATAGCTGCTAAACTATTTTCCAACGCAGCTGGCCACTTTTGTATCTTGAGAAAATAGTAATGATACAAATGCTTGATTATGGTTTACAATGGCAATAAACCTCTCAGTATTGGTTGTTACCAAAATAAACTGCCATTCTGTTAAATGTTAAATAACAAGTCATAAACTGCTGAAAACAACCAATTTCTTGTGGATTATTGCCTGAATAAATTTTAGTAGGAAGTGCAGGTCATGAAGTTGTGAGCAGTGGATCAGGCCTAATGAAATTTTACATATTTTTAAAAGCTGAAGGATCTCCAGAATATGATGCAAATGTACATTAAATGACAAAAAAATTAAATTGCCTGATACTTTATGCAAAACTGTTGTTATCTTCAGACACAAGCTATTGCTGTTTTCCATTGTTTCTTCAGGCACTGAAAAACCCTATCAGTACCGGCATGTTGAGCCCACCGAGAAGGCAGAGAGGAGCCTGTTGAGATACAAAGCATCTATAGGAGAATCTGCGCAGAAACAAGCGGGTTAGTATCTGCATTGGAATAATTACTATTGCTAATCTTGAAAGCAAAAATACCGTCAAGCACTCATAGCACAGGCGCCATCTTCCCAACAGTGAATGACAGAAGACGTCTTCACCATAGCAACGAACGTTATCTTCTAAGAATAACATTAACCTCCCTTGTTACCAGTTTTAAATCCTTGAGTATAAACAGCAGTTGCAAGGCACGTGTCCCTTGATTGTGCATTTTCATTACTTAATACATGCCAAGCATGTATTAGCTGAACTAAGACTAAAAAAGACATCAGAAGAGGAAGCAATTAAAGGGCTGGAAATACAACCATTAATAATCCAGGTCTGGAAACATGATCAGGGAGAGGTCTCTTGTTCATGCTCATGAAAATCAGAGCTCTCCACAGAGAAGCCAGGCAGAGAGTGCTCTTCAACAACAGCATCCTCCCCCTCGATACCCTGGTTGATTTTGAACACTGAAGAGTGGAGGGGAAAGAGAGTAAAAGGAGAAAGGGACAAAAGGTTATTTCTGATTCTCTCCTTTCCCTTCTGCACCTCCCTCCCTGCACACTCTTTGCACAGGGAGAGCTGAAATCCAGGAAACTTCAACTAAATATTTTAGCTATTTTAAATTGCTGCATTATGCATTTTTTTCAGAATGTCACCAAAGCTTTTTTGAGTAAAGCAGATGAAATTTCCTTTATAACAGCCCTGTAGGATATGGTGATATCCTGGGAGTGCCATAAAGATGCCATTAAGAGACATTTCATTTTGGCCTCCGGAGACTCTACACTTCTCTATTTTGACTTAAACTCTTTCTTCCATCTCTGCAAGAGAGGAACATGACACAGGAGTTGCACAAAATGAACTCAGAACAGGGAAGACAGATTGTAAATCGAGACTTGCTAGACCTAAATCATGTTCTCTCTCTTGATCTCTTATCTGATAACTTTTATCCAAAAGGGTATTGAGGAACTTAATTGCAACTGCTAAGATGTATCTTTAGGAAATATCATTCTCCAGAGTCTCCCCTGCTCCCCAAACTCTATGCTGTGTTTTTTTCAAGGTTTCAGGTATGAAAAGGTTATCTTGTGTATTTTAACCTCCTCCTTCTTTTCTACAGAACTGTTCAGAGGAAGTAGAAAACTGTAGCTTTTCATTTGCAAGATACAAGAATCCAGGGAAGCAGAGCATGAGGGAGAAAGGAGGTGGCTTTCTGAATTCAAACACTCTCACTGTACTTGGCAAGCTGAAGACAAAGGTTAAAAAGAATGTTTTATGTTCAGAGACTGAAGTATTATAGTCTTGGATTAGAAAAAGGCTGAAATTCCTGTTGTAAACTTCTAATTGCCTTCTGTGGTGTGACTTCTAGATACACTGTCTTGCAAAGGTAGTGGAGTTGTGAGTATGTTTTAGGACAGCTTTAGGCATATAAAAGACAGGTATTGATAAAGACTGTGAGAGACCTAGTTACTCTCTGGAAATAGGTATCATAACACCCTTAGTGGCAAATACTGCAACTTACCCGTTGCCAGTATGTATATTTTCTCAGGTCACCAAACTAAGAACAGAGCCTGTTGAGACTTAATTGAAAGAGCGCAGGCATCAGCTGACATGAAAGGGTTTGAAGCAAGACAGTGTAATCAATAGCTGTTGGCAAAAATCAGGTTATATCACACTCAAAAGGAGATAAAACAGATGGGTAGGAAGGACATTACAGTCCGTGCATTGAAAATCCCACAAGGCTGCTGCTGGTTTACATGTGAGGAAGTGACTGTACCTACAACACGGACGTGTTGAACAACATGGAGACAATCCAAGCTCAGAGCCTAGAATCCACCGCTCTGCTACTGCCCTACCCTATGGCAGGCACAAGGAGGCTGCATGCAGTGGGGTTTCCAGCACGGAAAGTCTCCAGTGCTGAGGACACTGCACCCAGGCACAGCCAGAATCACCTGCACACTGGCAGAACTTCACAGGGAAGTACCAGTTCATCAGTAGAAAGAACAGTGGGTGGCCTCTAACCTCCCCCTTTTTCCCTCATGAATGACCTCCTGTCTGCTCTCATGCTGCCCCCTCTGCAGGTCAGGGGTTTGTGATTTTTGCATTAGGTGTTTTGTGATACCAAGGGGTTTCAATTTTCTGTGTGCTCTGAGGATGCCTAGAGGATTGGGTGCGCCACAAAACGTTTTGGCAGGAGTGGGTGTCTTTCAAAACAAAATGGGAAGTCTCCCCTTGATCTTTTTGTGTTTAGCTCCCTTCCTTTGCAGAGACACTCAAGCCCAGCTATTGCTTGTCTTTGAAATGTCCCACAGAATATGTCCCATGTCAAGGAAAGAGCTGGAAAGGCCTCAGTTTTGTTCTCTGCTCCAAAGACTGCTAAAAACAGAGGACTGACCCTTGAAACAAGAACAGGAAACTCAGCTTCTACCACTCAAGGAAAGATCTGCCTCTCACATTTGCATTTGTCAGCTGCACAACACACTGGCATCTCTCTGCTCCGCAAGGACCTACTGGGAAGTCCCGTTTGACCCACCACATGTGATGAGGGTTCTCTGTGTAGGTTGCGGTTCTTCTACGCGTAGCATGCATCCGCAAAGTGCTTGACTGTGGCAGCGCGCTAAGAATTTTGTGGCATTAGCTTTGGTTGCCCCGCAACAGCAAAGCCTAGCAATATGCAGCGGAGTGGTTGGTGTGCATGCAATGAGGTGGGCTAAATGCAGCTCATAGGAAGCAAGGGGCCCCATCTGGGTTGACACCAAGGCAAGAACAAACCGCTTCTAACATTTTGCACACTTAAAATCAAGTAAATTACCATCTTGCTGACAGCTTCAGCAGCGGCATCAAAGCTGATTGGATACAGCATCTGAATTTGTGTGTTATCTGCTTCAGGATCCAAGCAATTTATATTTAATGTGTCAGAGAATGGGATAAGTCTAAATACTAAGCCAGCGGATGTGTAAGGATCCTGATTGCTCAGGAATACCATACAGTTATGTATGGGGAGGGAAAGACATTCCTAAAATGTTTTTTTGTGTGTGTGGCACAGAGAGGAGGTAAAGTATTCAAAAGTACCACTGGATTCAGTCATCTAGTTTTTCCCTTCCTCATCTTTACACTGTGCACAGTTAGAGGCAGTGGTTGCACAAGCAAGCGTCAGACCTGGTGTAAGGCAGAAGAGCTATGTAAGTGTCTGTGCAATCACATCACATCCATGTAGAGTTGTGTTAATTGTGTACATGGGGAAGTACACACATTGTCTCCACTGGTCCCAAGCAGAACTCTCTAAAAGTCTCTTTTTTCCTAGGTGCCACTGTAATTTGTATATTTACCTCCAATATTCATTTAATTTTTGAACTCTACTTGTATCTGGCATAGCTACTGATGAGGCATTAAGCAGAGTATTATTTTCACAGCACTGTTGGCATCCACAGCACTTTTGGGCAAGAGCATGTAATTGTTTATAAGCCAAGTAAGATGGCCAGGCCACCGAAGAGGTAGGGAGGGGGTGTGGGAAGCAGAGGAGGGGGTGTAAGAAATAAGCAGTATGAAGTGAAAAGGAAAATTTCTTTTTCTGCAGACACTTTTTTGTAAAGAAGGAAGAAGATTATCTAATATTTATTACAAAAAGTTTTGCTTTTGTTGTTGTTCTTTTTTGCTGAGCATGGCAGAATTGAGATTCACCGTGACATCTAGCAAAAGAAGCGAGCTTTGATGAGAGATACGTGTTATATTTTGTTTGTTCAGTGTCTCAAGAACTGTTCTAAACTAAGGTTAAAGGTTATTAAACAAATGCAGGCTTGTTTTATTTTGACAACACTTAATGGCACATGTATTTTATATTTTGCATTGGCAGTTTCTTCATGTAAGGCAATCAGTACCTTGGGTGTGTGTTTCTTTACATGCAAATGCAATCAAGATAAAAATACAAAATCACAAAAAAGGCTTTTACAGAGTTTTATTGTGCTGCAATACTGGCAGTAGCAAGGGAACTCTCTGGGAGGAAAGCACCTGCATGGGTGTTACCATGATACCATTTTCTGATTGATGTTTTCTTCATACACTTTGGAAGAGATAGATGTTGTTATAAGCTCTGGTCCCTGAGCCAACTGCATTTTCCTCTATATCTGCAAGAGACAATCAAAAGCATAGGCTGGGCTGTGTGTGTTTCTGTGCTGGTTTCACCTGGGACAGAGTCAATTTTCTTCATAGTCACTAGTATGAGGTTATGTTTTGGATTTGTGCTGGAAAAAGTGTTGATAACACAAGGATGTTTAGTTGGTGCTGAGCAGGGCTTACACAGAGTCAAGGCCTTGTCTGCTCCTCACACCACCCCCCCAGCAAGGAGGCAGGGGGGGCACAAGGATTTGAGAGGGGACACAGCTGGGATAGCTGACCCCAGCTGACCAAAGGGATATTCCATACCATGTGGCATTATGCTCAGCGTATAAAGCTGGGGGAAGAGGAAGGCAGGGGAGGATGTTCGAAGTGATGGTGTTTGACTTCCCAAGTAACCATTAGGCGTGATGGAGCCCTGCTTTCCTAGAGATGGCTGAACACCTGCCTGCTGATGTGAAGTGGTGAATGAATTCCTTGGTTAGCTTCGCTTGTATACATGGCTTTTGTTTTACCTATTAAACTGTCTTTGTCCCAACCCACGTGTTTTCACTCTTTTCCAATTCTCTCCCCTGTCTCACTGTGGAGGGGTGTGAGAGAGTGACTGTGTGGTGCTTAGTTACCACTGGAGTTAAGCCACGACAGTTTCCCACCACACGTTAGCTTTTTGACTGGCCAGTTTGCATTCTTTCTTTAGGGCTCACCACCCTCTCTCTGTGCAAGGATTCTCTATACTGCCTCGGTGCCATGCCACGCAGCTCATCCAGTTCCAACTCCACCTTTTTACACCTCATCTAAGGTAGGTGAGAACTCTTTGTAATTTGCACATCCACTTTGGGGCTCCTGAGTTCATAAACACAGAGAGCTCATAGGGCAGGTGTCCCACCAAACTGAGCCAGTGGTCCTGCCTACCCCGTCTTCAATAATGGTACATGTGTATCCCACACCTACATACCAGAGAAGGAGGCACCAGGCAGTGGACTTCCAGTGGGGTCCCAGTAAGCAAAGGGATTTGCTTTGCAAGCCAAACCTTATAACTCTCTTCTTTTTTCATCCATTTGCTTTGCCTACAGCTGTTCTCATTATCTTTATGAAAGCCCCATGCCAGTGCTCTGCTGGATTTTGCAGTGTGACTATGGAAGAGGTCTGTCATGTCCTCTGGCACACAGGACAGGAGCAGAAATGTATCATCTTCAGGACTGTTCCCAAATTATCCTCATTTTGTGAAGCTGTCAGAAACCACAGTAATGGCCTTGCTATGGAAAGGGAGTTTTGAATGGCAGTTTGTTTTATGACTCTTAATTTATTTCTCCTTCGGATGTTGGTCTCATGACTGACTCCTCCTTCCCTCTCCCACTCGCTCTGTGCCATGTCGTTCTGCAACAGCTTTCCTTACATTGCACTGTACGCAGCTTCATAATTTTTACCACTGTGAAATGCTTCGGCATATAGGCAGTGAGGAAAAAAAATCTGTGCAACAAGCCTGATGCCTTAAAAGTATTTTGTGTGTTCTTCTGCAGAGGATAAAAAGTGTTTTTAAGGGAAAAGTATTCAGTGGAAAAAATATATTGCTGTAGGTCACTTGGATGCTGTTTGAGAGTTAGAGATTCCTGCACTAAACAAAATAAACAGCTCTCCTTCTGGCAGCCTACATGAGGAGCCAAAGCTCAGATGACTTGGGGATTGAGGCTTGGAATGAAAGGGACAGGAAGGAGAGAGGGAGAACAAGAGGAGCCCTCAGACCCTTCCAAGCAGATGGCATCCTGCCTTTCTCATTCATGCACTTGGACAGTGTGTGACGCAGATAGCCCTGAACCCATGCTTGAATGAAGCAGCAAGCTGTGATGGAGATGTTTCTGCTTGGCCCTTTCCTAGGCTTTGCTTGGAAAATGTAGACATGACTGATGCTGAAGGTGGGATGATACTTGTCCTGTGTCCCCTCCACCCCCTGCATGACCTCCTGGATGGGGGTGCCACTGTGGCCACCCTGGGGTGGGCAAGGAGGCCCATCTCCTACCTCCCCTCTTGCTGTGACAAGGTATCCACCTTTCTCTGCACCATACCTGCCCAAATGGCACTTTCCTCATGAAAAAAAGGGTGGTGTGGGCATTGGAAGTAGCCATGGGCTGCTTTTGAAGCATCCTGAAGCTCTCAGCTGGTGTGCGTGCATGTCTCGATCTCCCATCAAATGATGGGAACAAAGGTCAAAAGAGCTCAGTTGGAAACAACTGCCAAGGATAGCAAACTCTTACAAATTAACGTGCCTTTTGGGAAGGAGGAAGGCAGTGCAATTTTGATGAGAAAGGCTGCTTTCGTTTTGGGCTTAATCATGCAAGGTGCTGAGTGCCTTCAGTCCTCATTCATGTTGATGGGAACTGACTGTCCTCAGGCTACCTGGCAGGCATGGTTGCTAGGTCAGTTCCCATTCCCTCTACCCTGCAGTCTGTCGCTTCACTTCCTAAAGAATGTCTTATTTGATGTCATCTGTAGCACAGGGAATTAATGAGATTTTTCTTTCAGAAGCTATCCATTTATCTCCAGAAAATCAGAGGGACAGATATTTCCCTCTGCTAGAAAATAAACTTCTAGGAAGACAAAGAGCTGGTTGGATGCTTGTACCATCCCTTTCCCAGTGTGGGGAGGCATTTGGAGTTGCTTTGTGTCTTTGCAAGCTATGCTGAAAAGAAGGGGCAACTGCTCGGGTGTCTGACTGCCCTTATGGGCTGAAGTTCTTCTTTCCATTTAAATGCATTGCTAACCCTCAGGGAGCACCTCCAAGTAGTGATCATGCAGTTCCTCAAGAAACAGACTCAAGGCATGCTTCATGTCAATGACATATTAGTCACATGGTCTTTGAAAAGCGAAAAGGCCAAGACAAGTACTTCTGTTAGCATGAGAATGATAGCGTTTGATAAATCGGAGGCTGGGTGCAGCTAGTTAAGATGCTCATATGCTGAGCTATGCAATTCACAAAATGTAAATGGGGTGCTTATCAGATGGATTATTTTCCAAAAGCACAGGCAAAATTACAGTAATTACTTTTCCTCCTGCTACATTATCTGTATTCCCTAGAAACTTTATAACTTCATACAGAAAATAAATAAATATTTACTTAAAAGATCAGAACAGCTGAGTAAAGGTTCCCTTTGCTTCCCACAAAATCAGCATTTCTCAGGAACAAAAAGCTGTTCTTAGCAGCACGAGCTTTTCACAGGGGGAAGGGAGGAACAGGTTGAAAATTTTTTTGAAGGAGATCAGTAGGTATTAATCTAGATTTCCAAGAAGCTATAGTTTCCCTAAATTCCCACTTCTACAACATGCCCTTAGATTAGAAATGAATTATTCCTAGTCTTCCTTTGGCAACTGACTGCTTAGACCCAGCATCCCGTATATAACCACCAAGGTTATCGCCTGGGAATAATCAGTATGAAGGGCCACTATTTTAATGTGAAATACAGATTCATCTGTGTCAAACGACAGCATTTTTCCCCCTTAAGCCTGCTCATATACATGCATTTGTTTATATTATGTGATTCACAAAGAATAAATCTAAAGGCCTGGTTTTAAAGTTAAAAAAAAAAAACAAAAACACAACTCTATCATCTGCCAGGGCTTGTTCAGCTCCTCAAACTGTGTAGATCATGGTGTAATTCTAACACCAACTAGCTGTACAGCATCTCAGAGCTCTGCAGATAAGTAATAAGCAAGCCTTGTAACACTCCCCATCCATCCAAAATGTAACCATTTTAATCGCTTTTAGTTGCTCTTTTATTCTCACATATGAAAACCAAATGACTTCCTGAGCACTTGTGTCCTTCATCGCTCTAGTGTGATAGTGCCCACAGTCTTTATGTGTTTTTATACAGAAATTTTGAGGAGAAGGTAGAAGGTGCTGTTTTGTTATAACTGAGAAATGAAGTGCAGAAAAGTAAGAAGACTTTTCTCATGACGACCTGGGAAAGTCATAAGGGGTCAAGAGCTGAAGCCATGAATTCAGCTGGGACCTTCTCATGTCACAGAGTCATACAATCATAGAATGGTTTGGGTTGGAAGGGACCTTAAAGACCATCTAGTTCCAACCCCCCTGCCATGGGCAGGGACACTTTCCACTAGACCAGGTTGCTCAAAGCCTCGTCCAGCCTGGCCTTGAACACTTCCAGGGATGGGGCATCCACAACATCTCTGGGCAACCTGTTCCAGTGCCTCACCACCCTCTCCGGGAAGAACTTTTTCCTAATATCCAATCTAAACCTCCCTGCTTTCAATTTAAACCTGTTACCCCTTGTCCTGTCACTACAGGCCCTTGTAAAAAGTCCCCCCCAGCTTCCTTGTAGCCCCTTCAGGTACTGGAAGGTGCTATAAGGTCTCCCTGGAGCCTTCTCTTCTCCAGGCTGAACAAGCCCAATTCTCTCAGCCTGTCCCCATAGCAGAGGGGCTCCAGCCCTCTGAGCATCTTCGTGGCCTCCTCTGGACTCGCTCCAACTGGTGTCTATCCTTCTGATGTTGAGGGCCCCAGAGCTGGATGCAGCACTGCAGGAGGGGACTCACGAGAGCAGAATAGAGGGGAAGAATCCCTTCTTTTGACCTGCTGGCCATGCTGCTCTGGATACAGCTCAGGATACTTCTTTTCAAGCCTGCATTTAAGGAAAATGGGTCACAACTTCTCACATCTCTGACCTTGGAATAATGCAGTGTCCTTGTGGGGTATGTCTGGATCTAAGACAACCTGGCTATCCGTACACTGAAACAGCCTCAGAGTGTTCACCCCATGCATCACACTTCACCATGAGCTGTGAGGGTGGGAACAAGCACCTGGGTGGTGCTACACACTTTAGCAAAAAAACCCAGAAGGACATCTGTGCCCTTAGTGACAGTGTCAGGATCTGAGACTACTTCCAATTCCTAAGACACTGCTTCAGCCTCTGAACAAAACTTCTTCCCATAAAATGTAAGCATGCACCACTCCTGAGTTAACCTGTGGATGCTTGGTACCTGGGCAGAGACCTTGTCATGGGAACCATGTCATCCCCAAAACATCCACGTGAGCCTGAGTAATCAACACAAAAGTTCAACCTCATCCGGTTCAGTCCATGCCCTAAGTCCGTGAAGGTGTCATGAGAAACATTGCTGTCCTGTCAGTGCAAATAGTTGGAAAATGCCTCAAAAGATGTCAAGTAGCTAATTGAACATCATAACGGCACCACTGCATAAGCTCCTTGAAAAAGCAGCAAAGGGTGAAAATTGCTGATGGCAATTTCCACAGTAGAGTAATTTAGCTCAGAGGCAAAGAGAGTGGTGAAGGAGAGAGAGGATATATATGTCAGTGTGGGAGAGGGTGGATTCGTACAAGAGGGAGTGCATTAGAGTATGTGTGAGTGTGGAGGATGGTTGGCACTGAGTTTCTCAGAATTAGGGCAAATTCTGCATTCATAGTAGACCTTACAGAGAAGCTGTGTGTGTGCATATGTATACATATGTGCACACGTTTGCTGATCTTGGGGTTCTTGGGGGTTTTAAAGACAATTCTCTGGAATGTATTTCCAGTCCTTGTAAGTGTAGAGGAAAAAACCCTCAAAGGTGTGACTAAAGGCCAGGTGAAGATGCAAAACCCAGAAGGTGAAGCAGGGATTTAGAAAATATATATAAAAGGAGCAAGATTATTTTTTTTCAGAGAATGGAAAGATGGAGAGGGGAAATGGCATGGGGGGGACTGTTGCTAGAATTGCCTGCGGGGAAGAGGCTGGTGCATAGGCAGTATTTTTCAAAAGAGGAAATATAGGGTGGGTGGGCATTCCACCTCCATCACTGGAAAAAGGAAGACATGTAGAGGGTCCTGTGTCACTGAAAATAAGGAGTAGGAGTGACACTGGCACAGATTCCTCCTTCCTCCCTCTTTCACCATACCAGTGCATTCAGGTAGGCAAAAAGGAGATACTGTTTGCTATAACTTGGGGTCATTGGATGTACACAGGAGCAGACTACATCGAAGATATCAAAAGATGAACCAGTGAGAAATGATGTTGTACAGCAATTTAGTAGAAAATATCTCTTTATTGAGATGGGCAGTGAAGTAAATCCAAGGTCTTTATGCACACCGCATCTCTCCAAAATATATGCCAGGCAAACAGAGTCAGATGTTTAGGCTCTGGTTCCTACTCATTGCTGGTTTCCCTGGTAATCCACTCTAGCAGTATTCCAGCTTTGAGACTCCTAAACACAAATTTTTGGACTCATTTCCAGTCACTTATCTTTCCAGTGGGAACAGTCTATTTCTTACTTCTCCCACTTAGGCACAGCAATTTATACTTCTGATTCATGCTGTGATGGACTGAGGGGAAGCTTTTATAGTGGTAATACCAATTGTCCCCTATCCCACAATAACTTTAAAGTGCTTAGCAAAACCTCAGGAGGTGTGGGAATGTATGACAGGAAAGTAAGTGTTCATGTAAGTATTAGAGTTGCCCTTTACATTTCCCTTTACCCCCAAAATCATGTTTACAAAACCAAGGTTTCTTCTAAGTAAGGAAACACATCACAAGGAAAGTGTTTCACCTTTAAAGATGTTCCCTTTCCACCCACTTCCAAAAGCATAGAATCATAGAATCACTAGGTTGGAAAAGACCTTAGAGATCATCCAGTCCAACCGTATCTGTCCACCACTAAACCATATCTTTCAGCACCTCATCCACCCGTCTCTTAAACACATCCAGGGATGGTGACTCCACCACCTCCCTGGGCAGCCTGTTCCAGTGCGTGATAACCCTTTCGGTGAAGAACTTCTTCCTTACGTCCAAGGATCATAGAGTGAAGATCATAATAAGTCACTGATCTCTTTGTCAGTAGCTAAAGGACATTGACTGCATTAACCTATGGATGAATCTAACTGTACATGAAGTTTTCTCTGTTTTCTTTACCTTTGCAGTGATCCAGTGCAGCAGTGGCCAAGGATGAACAACATTGATTAGGGCAGTTTGTGTGAAATAGCTGTATTTCCCAAATTTTCCACAGTTAGAAACTCCTAGTGCCAGTACTCCCTACAGCCGATGTTAGGATCACGTAAAGTATTAAGAAAGCCCATCATTCCCTGATTTGTCCTTTTGTATTTTTCTATAAGGGAAATGGAATACAATCCTGAGATTTGGGCTGGCTGCACGCTGACCTTGCAGGTCACAGTGAAATTATTGGAGATTAATGTTCTCTCAAGATGCTGTTTTCTATTATGGTCTTCTTTAGGAGTGAAAACTCATCTGGGATTGACTGTTCAAACAGAACTCGATTTCTAGAAGCTTTACAGCTTTAATGCATGTATGTGGCAATAATTACTTGCAAAATAAAGGCTGTGTGTATTTTGTTTTACCAAATGATTTAGATATTTGTGATGGATTTCCACCTGTTCAAGGTTTGATTGCCAATTCACTCTATGCAGAAAAATATTAGGAAAAGATCAACATTGTGTGACTGAAGTAAACACATCTTAATCTCCCAAAAGCTGCTTAATTGGTTCCCATTGTTGAAATGTCCCCTTGACTGTGGCCTACCACAAACTATATATGAATTTTCAATTTGGTTTAAAGCATTAGGCCATAAGCTGCCAGCATCTCTTTGGAATAATTTAATGGTAATGAGGTTAAAGATAGCACTCAAAATAACCCTTTAAGATGCCAATAATTAACCCATAAATGGTTGCATAAATTCCATTTCCAAATTAATGCTTTTACAAGATTCCCAAAAGATTTGCATGTTAGAGCCGATGTAGGTTCCTGCCCAACTCAGAGTAATATTGTGTAAGATAAAAAAGTGATTGAAAAGTGTGGTGGGTTGACCCAGACTGGAGGGCAGGTGCCTACCAAAGCTGCTCTGTCACTCCCCTCCTCAGCTGGGCAGGGGAGAGAAAATATGAGGAAAAGCTCATGGATGGGGATAAGGACAGGGAGAGATCATTCACTAATTACTGTCATGGGCAAAACAGACTCAGGTTGGGGAAATTAGGTTTATTTATTACCAATCCAATCAGAGTAGAAGAGAACTAAAACCAAATCTTGAAAACACCTTCCCTTTGTCCCACCATTCTCTCTGGGCTCAGCTTTGCTCCCCATTTCTCTACCTACTCTCCTCCCACTGTGCCAGGTGGGCAGGGAATGGGGGCTGTGGTCAGTTCATCACACACTGTCTCTGTCACTCCTTCCTCCTCAGGGAGAGGGATCCTCACACTCTGCCCCTGCTCCAGTGTGGTTTCCCTCCCATGGGAGACAGTCCTCCACAAACTGTTCCAATATTTTCTTAAAGTATCTGTGTGGGACGTGAAAGCTCCCTATGCCCCTTCCACATTAGTGCAGCTCTCAGTCTGGCTGTGACTGGTCACTTGACAGCTTGCTTTGCTTACCTTACAACAATCCTCCTCTTCTGCCAATACAGGTCAATCACTTTGAACAAAGTTTTAGATTAAATCTAAGGAGTGGGAGGGAGTTTACTTGATTTGAGCCAGCACAGCACTGTGTAGGGTCATTAAACAACTATTTTTAGAAACAATTTTCTTTTAAGATGCATTTACGATGTGTATCTATATAGCTTTTTACTCTGAGTGTCTGGGTTTGGAAGCAGCATGAAAAGTAATTTCATGTTTAAAATACCATCACATTCTCCTGGCTGGTGACAAATATAGACTTTGACACCAGGAAAATGCTCCGTTATTAATCTGATCAGCTTTTTTTGTTTGGTTTTTAATTTGTCCCTTTAGAAACATTCTTGTAACCCCTTGGACATAATTTTTTCTTTCCCTCCTCAGAGATCCTGAGATGATATTGAGTTACTTGGGAAATTAGATTTGTCAGCTTTATTTCTGGTTGCTGTCTACATTAATTTTATAATTAAAAACCAAAGATGTGTGTCTAATATGTATGAATCTACAAAAAGTAGAAAGAGGAAGTATGCTTAAGCCCATACAAAAGAAGTAGTTTGACACGTGTCAGTGTTACGTTTCAGTGCAAGAAAGGAAATATTTTTTTGGCACAGAGCTCAGAGCACATGTAGGCAAACCAAGCAAAAACTCATGAATCCAAAAATTAGTCTGTGAAGTGTTTGTAGTCACAGTCAGTTTTTTGCTAAAACATTCAAATACAAATTACTGGATTGCAGATTTGGTATGCACTACGTTTTTTGCTCATTTATACATCTATTACATATGTTGCATTTTTTATTTAAGGCTGGGATAGGGAAGGAGAATTTTAGTTGGGGAAACTCCTCTCCTACCCACATCCTTTCAACTATGTTTTCTCTGACTCTGATCACTCAATACATTTTAAGCAAGGGGAAATGCGCCCTCCCCTCCCCTCCTCTCTGTCATTATTATTCACCACATACATTACAGCAAACTTTACTTTGTCTGCATCACGAAGACCTTTGTGTGACTTGCCTCTTTTGGAGGTGTTGCGAATAAATCACTGCCTGTGTGCGTTGCCAGTGGCAGTGTTCTCTGATGATGGCACCTTCTTGGCTTGGTGGTACTTTCACGGGGAGGCAGCAGCAAGGTGGTGCTCTGCTGATTTAGGAGCACCCTGGGCAACAGCGATCAGGGTCCCCACAGCCAAAAACGCTTCATGCTTCATGTGGCAGTGTTTACCACCTGTTCCCCCATTTCACTATGAGCAGAAGAGTCTAGGGAGGGTGGCAAGCTGTGGTTTAGCATTTCCAGTAAGCCACAGCTGAAGATGGGTTTGCCAAGTCAGCAATCACTTAACGAGGTGGCAATGTGGTGTCCTACACTGGACTGAGCACTGGATCTGTCTGCTTCAGAGCCTAAACTGAGATGAGATAATGTCACTTCCACAGACACTCTCCCGCCTTCTGTGTTTGAATAAAGTAGTTGTTGGCTGGATATCGTAACCCTTGGTTTTCTAGCAGCTACCTGTGGTGAAGACCAGCTACACTTTCCCCATGCTTGTTCCCCTGCAGCAAAATGCAGTATCACAAACCTTATCATGATGCCTGAAAAACAGTGTCCTGAGTGAAAGATGGGAGCTTTTTCTCCTTTTCCAGCATGGCTGGACTGTGAAGGCAAGGCTCATCTCTGTTTACACAGGACCTGTTGAGCAAGGCTGGATTCTGCCCCACCTGCTTCCCCACTCTTATAGCAGGAACCTGGCATCACCACTGATTTCTTGATTTTAGGTGCAGTAGTAGTGTCAGTGCCTGAAGCTAGGTACTGCTAATCCAGTCTTAGTCAGATACAATAGCTCACATTTCTCATATTGGAACTAAAATTTAAATAACTGTCAGCTTTTGGTCCGTCAGGACAAAATGACTCTAGGTAACCTTTCATCTTTCAAGACTAGTTCATATTCTGCCTTTATACAAATCTTTATGGGTTCTCAGTTGCAAATGCCAGTTCCTTCCTTCTTTGTAAATTGGACGGGTTGCCATGTACCTGTAGATTTGCACTATGTACAAGATTGTCATTGTATGTATTTTGTTATGTGGTTTGGTAAACACTTTTCCTTTGCAATTACCCTCTACCCACATGACTTCCAGTAAAATAAACAGAAATTGTATAATGAACAAAATAAAAAGTGTGATGTGCTGAAGAGATAAGAATCTACAGTCCTCATGAGTGGCCTTGAGATCTCACACGACACATGCGCAGGCACACACCAATCTGTAGACAAGACAAAGTCTGGATTAAGAAGACCTCAAGAGAGGCCTCCTTAGTAGACCAGGGAGAATCTCCTACCCATCCCTGTGCTATGCCTCAAGGTCTGGATATCCTGTGTTGGCCTACATTATGCAAAATACAAGTAAGTGACTTTTAGGCTTCAAATGTTCTAATCATAGCTACAAGAAAGCATGCCACAAAGACATTTAAGGGGTATCTGAAAACCCATCAGTGGCCTTAGGAGTGCTGAGCAGTGAGGTGTGTACCTACAGCTGCAGCTTGGATCAGCCTGGCAGGCACCCTCAGAACATGCTGGATGGATAAAGCTTTGCACAAAGTGATGGAAGGATGAGGCACTGCGACCTCGTGCTTGTCCAGTATTTCAGCAGATAGAGTGCTCACCTGGACAAGGCAAAATTATGCTCTGCTCTCTGGATTAAAGCCTGAGGAAGTGTGTGCCTCCAATCTCAGGATATTCTGTGGTTACTTGAGTGGGTGGAATCTTTCACATCTTTAGCTACATGTCCACATTCCAGTTAAAATCCTGGTATTGCTGGCTTTTAAAAGCAAATTCTTGGTAGGAAACATGCACTCTCTGGCTGGGTTTTGGTGTGTTGCTGAGTAGCTTTAGTACCAGTTTCGGTCTCAGATTCCCCTACTCATGTAACAGACAATCAATGGCTCAGAAAGAGGGGGGACTGTGGCTTAGCCCAAATCTGCATGCTGTTGTGTAATATATCTGTGCTAACAAGAACTTTTTAGTAGTGAGTTATACTTCTATGACACAGGGTAGTAATTTCCCAACACCTCTACTGGGAGAAGAGCATTGGTACTCATGTATAGCTTTAAACCTGTCCATCTCCTGCTTAGCTGCAAAACTGAGATTTTGTGTATCAAGAGTTATTTTCTTTGTTACTCAGCTCTTGATGTGTGCTGTTTAGCTGCGCTCTTGTGGGATTTTGTGTTGCTTTTTTGCCAGCCTAAACATTCTCATTCAGTTTGTTTCACAATGCATCAAATAGAGAGGGTTAATGAAAACCTTATTTTAGATTAGTTACACAGAAGAACAGTAGCATTGATCTTGGGATTGCCCGCAAGGGACCTTTCTGTAACCTTCCCAAAGCTTTGAATTACTCACATAACTTAAACTCTGGAACAGCTTTTGCTTTCCTCTGAACACTGTTGCATGCCTGCACTGGGGAACTTGGGACAGGTACAAGCCAAATAGTTCTGGGAGCTGAAACCTTATTCTAGTTATTTATGGAAAACTTTTTGCTGCTCCATCTCCCTTGGAAATTGGCAAATGAAGTAATTTCAGGGCTTTTAGCAAATTTAGGAAGGAGGTCTCCAGGTTCTTTTTCAATTAGGATCCACCCACTCTTGGGTAATGCAGAATCTTCTGTTGACAATACAGCTTCTCAGCTGTCTGAAACAAGGCTTGACCTACTTCAAAATAAACTTTTTAGAAGAAGAAACCATGGAGAAAGAAGTCCAGAAGACAGCCCAGCCAGTACCATATTACTTGACCTGGGAGCAAGCACAGGAACGGTGTCTGCTGTGGCCAAACTTGCTTGTAAACTGCTAGCATGGGTATCTCTGCACAGTGCTGTGTGACAGGCATACCACTAGTTAGCCTTTGATTAGAGCTCTTTGCCCAGATCCATCCAGTTTACCCTCCATCATCTTTGTCAAGGTTGTGTGTGACAGAAATATCCTCATTCTTGGAAGACAAACAAAAATTTGAAGCGTGAATCCTGAACATGTACAGACTTGTGGCTGGTTGCATGACCATTGTATGTCATGGAACTTCTGACCATCTGCCCTTATGTTATTGCTGTCAATAAGTAGGTCTGCACTGCAGAAAAACAACAGTTCTGTGTTGCATAATTGGCTGCCCAGTTCCATGTCACCTGGGCACGCACCACCACGGATTTCTTTGGACGTTTGAACTGCACTGACCACAGAAGTCAAAGAAAGGCTGTAAATCCCATGTTATTCTGCTCTTAACTGTAAACCTTTGAAACAATAGGGATTTCAGCCTCCACACTGAAATCTCTTCAAAGAGGAAAGCAGTGAAATGTTCATAAAAGATAATACTTTTTTTTCATTGCTGCTCCATTTCTCCATACTAACCTTTCAGAGCATCTTACAGATATAAACTACAGAGGGTTTGCTTTAGACTTACAAATCATCTCCAGAGGTTCAGTGTGAAAATAACATGAGCTCTTTTTCTGTCTTTCTAATAGGATGAACCTCTTTGCCAGTTATGTACTTGCAAACCTTCTTGCTCATTGTGAATGTCTAGATGGAAGAAAGGGGTCATCAGGGCATGCTGCTTCACTTGTACTTCAGAAAAGGCTGCCTTCCCCTCCTCAATCATGGGTAACTTCCTATTAGGACAGTAGGATAACCATTTCATAGGTGAGAGATTCAAATCCAGCCCTGAAACTAAACTTTTAACTAGCAGAAGTTCTGTGACCTCAAATCAAGGTCAAAGGCACATTCTTCATATGTCTCCTCCCTCTGCGGTTTGCACAGAGGAGGCAAGGACTTCACAGGGATGGAAATGACGGCAGGTGATTTCTGCACGTCTCTGCTGGGACAATGTTAGATACCTTCGCTGTCCTGCCCTGTGGACAAGTAAAAAGCCTGTTTCCAGAGCTGTCAATCAAGAACCTCTCAGGGTAGGAAATGTGTTTTAGAAAACTTCTGCTGTTGAGCCACCATCTGGCTTCCTTCTCTGTCGATACACTTTATTGTGCAAAACAGGCTTCCAGTGTCATCCTGCAAAGCAGTTCCTGCCTTGTAATTCTTTATTAGACAAACCAGCCTTGGATTGGTGGGATGGTGTTTATCCATGGCTGTTCATCTGCTGAAGACAAAAGTTTAAATTCCACCCTGACAAGACTTTAGCTCTTTTGTGTCCATCTAGCCAAGTGACAAGTTCCACCAGGGTGACAGACAGTCAGAGTAGAGGGGTAGAAACGGTATGCTGAAATGCGTTCTGACTGCCCAGCAAATATGTGCCTTCCATGAGTTATATATGTCCCCGCTAGCCTTCTAGGACAAGAGAAGTCTTTTTGCTAATATCACCATTCTTTATCAACCAGTGAACCGTACAGCTAAAGCAGCATGTTTTTCTTGTAGGGGTGTTCCTGTGCCATTGGAAGTTAGTATTAGAGTAGCTTATTTCTGGGATAGAGCCAACTGCAGAACAATTTTGGAAGGTTACTCTTTAGAGAGTCTCAGACACAACACCCTCCCGAGCTGATTCCATGGGCAATACCAGCTAAGGAAACTCACAGAACCTCATTCATTCAATACCACTCTTCACTGTAAATCTTATCTCTTTTTCCTCCCTGTTCCCCCTTTAAGTTTATAACAGCCTTCTGGAATATCCCTCCCCTCCTTGTTTTTTTTTTTGTTGTTGTTTTTTTTTGATGTAACATCAGGTTCTAACAAGGTTTCTCCAGTCTCTATTTTTAACCCTATTTTATGGTCTTCTGCTGCTCCACTCCCATTCCTCTCACAAGTGTACCATGTTCCCCCCACCATGAAATGGAAGTCAGCTTTTAACTTTGGCAACCAGATCTGAAGAGTGTAAAAGTTTTCCAACCTCCTCCCCATCCACCAACAGGCTAATCAGCTGTGTTCAGTAAGGAGAAGTGATGGAAACAGAAATGTAACAGAGGGTTAATTTTCAAATACAACATTTCCCATACAGGAATTGGGTTTTTTTGGGAAGGTTAAAAAAAAAACAAAAGAGAAAACTTACCTAGTTAAGTGTATAATACTATTATACAGAGCTATTTTGGCATAACTATTTGAGAATTAAACTCTTTCTGGTCTTAGAGACCTGGAGTAGCTGTAGCCCTTTAAATTCATAGCCTATCTTCTCTCAAATTAACTGGTCTTTGCAGACAAGCCCTTGGCTAGCTTATTCTAAAATTCTAAAATAGACAAACCAGTGTCGACGCCAATGCCCAAGGGCCTAAGTCAGCCAGCTTTTCACATTAAAGGCATTATGCCTTGTCTGCATCAGACTTTTAAAATGTATCAGCTAATATGTGCTAATGACACGCATTTAAACCCTAGTCTAGACAAAGCCTGTGCAATTGCCCTCTGAATGCTTGATGCGATCAGCTAACATCCTGACAGCAGATCTGATTACCCCATTTTAATCACATAAGGCTATAAACATCATAGAATTATCCAGACTTTCCTCGTAGCAAAGAACAAACCCTGAAGACTGTACATGGGATCTAAGCCCCAAAATACCCTCATGGGGCGGGACCTTTGCCCTTGGACAAACAAGCCTATCAGCAGGGATGGAAAAGCCAGGCTTTGGCATACAGAAACCTATCTATGCAGAGGAATCTGTTACACCAGAAGGATGAAAAGCTTTACTTGAACTACTGCTTTGACATTTGTGATTAGCTAATAGTCTGATAGGAATAGAAGGTGGAGAGGTGAATAGGACCAGAGATGAGACTACATGTCTGTATACACTGTTGATCAGACTAATGCACGCAACAGCTTTTCTCTGCACATTTTAAAACAGGGGTTGAAAAACTGGAGAGGATATACAGAAAAAGGATGCAATGATTTGAGGAAGAGAAGTGCTTTATGGCAAAACACTTAAAAGCTCAATCTGTTTAGTTTATGAGAAAGAATACTGAGAAGTAAATAGACTACAATATAGAAATATTTTCATAAGGAGAAAATATGCAGTACTAAAGGATTATTTAGTCTTTCAGAGAAAAGCAAAACTGACTAGAAGGCAGCAGGAAAAAATCAAGTTAGGAAGTAAGGACACAATTTTGACAATGTTAATCTCTTCAAACAAACTATCAAGCCAGAAAAGTATCTTTTCCATCACTTGATAACTTTGATTATGGCTGGATACTTTTATGAGAGATGTATTTTAATCCACCATATGCTACTGGGATCACTACCGAATTAACTATGACATGGCTGAGATACGAGCAGTCCAAATGGATGATTTTTTTTTTTAGGGTTTCAATGTTATGTATATAAACCCACATAAATTGGCAAGAAGTAATTACCAGACAGAATTTTGAGCAAAGGGTTATTATACGGCTGTGGTAGGATTGTAGGAGTGCTCTCTGCTAGGTTTAAAGGAATACACTTTTTTTTTCTCTTGCTGACCCCCCAGTATCCCTATTGAGAGGGAGAACGACAGTGGAGTCAGCCCATTAAGTTTGAACAGTCACAACATTTATTTCCCAGTGTGAGGCAAAACACTTAAAGGTACTTCTGACTGTATCCATTTGATTTTGTTTACATATTAGGATTTTCACATTTTCACATTTTCAGTGTAATGAGCTTATATAGTCAGAGGGTCTACATCTTGTAAGCATAATTTCCTACTTCATCTGCTTTTTCAGTTCACATACTTGTTTTTGAAACATGCAGTTTTAACTCAGTAAGTAAATAGTCGCCCTTTGTAGTCTGAGCAGTCCCTCTGATGGTGCTCTGGAAGAGTCTGGGGATGGAATGGCTTTCACCAGATCACAGAAGCATAGAATGGTTTGGGTTGGAAGGGACCTTAAAGACCATCTAGTTCCAACCCCCCTGCCATGGGCAGGGACACCTTCCACTAGACCAGGTTGCTCAAAGCCTCATCCAGCCTGGCCTTGAACACTCCCAGGGATGGGGCATCCACAGCTTCTCTGGGCAACCTGTTCCAGTGCCTCACCATGCTCATAGATTTTGTCCTGCTTTATAAGCACTTAATGGCAATAAATGGAGGAAGATTTCTTTTATACTGATCATCTCAGTAGTTCCTTCTAGAGGAGATTGACTAAGGAACCAAAAGGAATTTGCTGCTGTTTCTACCTTCTATTTGAGGGACAAAATTCAGTAAAATTGCTGCAGATATTATCAGAGTAACCACAGTGACAATTCAAGGGACGGGAAAAGTTGTACACTTTCACAGGAAAAATGATAAAAGACTCACACTTCAAATGCTGAACTCTGAGATGCATTTGTTAAGCTCCCGTTATGGGGAGATGTACAGAATATGATGCAGAGTGGACATCAGTCTTATATCAGTCTTGGCTACTCCTGGTACTAGAGGCACAAAAAAAAAAAAAAAATCTCCCAAACCAACCAATTCCTTTCCCTCTTCTGCTCCCCAAACCTCGTTCCCCAGATCAACTCACATCAGCTCACAGAATGCTTTTGTCATACTAACACTGACTGTCAAAGCCATTCTTATTTTAAATCAAACAGTGCTCAGAAGACCAGAATTTTGATTTAAACAAACCACACAGAATGCTCTTAAGACAAATTTTCTGGCTTTAGATTCCACAGTACATGATGTGTAGCTAAATGTAGCATAGCTTGATGCAGGATTTCCTCTGAATCTCAGTATAGCTGTCCCTTAAGTGAATGTGATGCTCTGGCAGTCATGAACATGCAAGTTTTGCCCGAAACATGCACACTTCAATAAACAATTAGGCTCCGCTATGTGCAATAACACAAGGCAATAACAGAAATTTCCTTTTTAGTAACAGGGATAATGCAGTCTTCATCAAACATTGCTGTATCTTGTGGGCATAAAATGCAGTTAACAGAGAGGTTACAGTCATCTCCTTTGAATGCACAGGGTGAAATGCACATTGTCCAAGAGGTTTTGCCATGTATCTCTTAAACTTTCAAGTGGGAATGAAATAAAGTGCAGTAAGAGGCTGGCCCTCTAAGCTGAAGAAAGCCAACCCTGCCACCACTCCAAGATAATTTAAAGCTGAGGATGAGCTGAAAAGCTCTCCTGGGAGAAGGGGAGTTCAGGCCAGCTAAACTCATGACGCCCTGCAAAATACACTCACCATGTGTGGTCAGTTGGAAACCAGATCTTTTCCTGTTCCACTAATACCTATTTGAGAAGAGAGGACACCACTCTAACCTGGTCTAGTGGAAGGTGTCCCTGCCCATGGCAGGGGGGTTGGAACTAGATGGTCTTTAAGGTCCCTTCCAACCCAAACCGTTCTATGGTTCAGCAACTTTCTGTCATACTTTGCAGTTGCATGGCAGGTGTCGTGGTTTAACCTCGGCTCACAGTAAAGTACCACGCAGCTGCCTTCTCACCTCCCCCCCTCCCCCAGTACAGGATGAGCTCATAAAGTTGAGATAAGAACTATTTAATAATCGAATATAAATGAAAATTATAGTGATACTAATATCATCAATATTATTAATAATAAGTAATTAAGATAATACAAAATAGAACATATGCTATAATTGCTCTCCACCCGCAGACTGACACACATCCAGGTCCAGAGAAATGAGAATCCTAGCCTGAGGGCCCCAGAGCCAGAGCCCCAGGGCGACAACACAACCCACTAAGGAACAAACAGGCCCCACCACTAACAACTTCACCAAGAGCTCACAAAGGAGCTGAAGACTGAGCTAGCAAAAGCCTTAACAACCCCCCAGGCCACTTCCCGCCGTAGAACTGCACATGTGCCCTGAGCATGAGGTACCATGGAATGAACTACTCCCTCAGTCAGCCTGGGTCATCAGTCTGCACTGTGAAGAAAATTAACCCTTTCCTGCCTGAAACTAGCACACCAGGCTGTTGCATAGTCTCACCTCTTGAGCTTGTGGTTAGCCTGGTGGTGTGGTGTTTCTTTGGCCTACCCTTTCTTTCTTTTAATTCCCCAATGCCATTGTCAGGCTCCTGCTAACCATAAATTCATGCTCTTTGTCAAATGACCATCCTCCTTTCAGCCTGATTCAGAAGATTTAGGTCTCACACTGCCTCATTTCACTAAGTACCACTTGGCCACCTTGACATCTTCTTTCTGGAGGACAACATGCTGAATTCTGCTGCAGCTGACCAAGCATCTGTTAGTCACCAAGATGAAGTGACAGAGAAAAGCTAGTCTTCTTTTCCATCATACTTTTTTTTTATTATAGGCAGGTGGTATCACTTCACACCATTTTAACACGTTGCTTTGATGCAATGCCCAACAGTGCTAAGACCAGCACTGTCACCCACAGCCATGGCTCCAGGTTGACATTTCAACCACTAAGTGATGGAGCTGAGTCTTTTAATCCAGTTTGCCCCAACCACTAAGTGATGGAGCTGAGTCCAGTTTGCCCAAAAAAATCAAGGAGCACAAGATGTTAAAGCCACTTCTGGGGACTAATTTGATCCATATGAGGAACCTCCTGAGTTTCAGGGTGTCAGCTGGTATGTTACAATATTGCAGGATGCTTACGTGTTTATTTATACTTAAAGTTTAGATGTTCCATGGTGGTCTCTAAAGGCCAGTGAAAGAGGTTCCCTTTTAGCTGGTACTGCATGAGGACTAAAATGTCACTCTCCTAAAGTACTTATGGTCTAGACAGGCAAGAAAACCCAGGAAGGAAAAGGGAACAGAAAACACATAAGATCTAATAAGGTGATTAGGTTACAAGGTCCTGTCTGTTTTAGGATGTTATGTGGCTATCTGGGATTGGCGTTTTGCAGGAGAGGAAATGAGCTAAAAGGGGGAAAAAAAAAAGGACACAAGAGAAAAGGGAGAACAGAACACAATGAATAAGTATGGCATGAAAAAAGCTGAGGTGAAAGTTTTCTCACATCCCTTTTCCCCAGCCTAAGTGCCATCCATATACATTTATGTTACAGTACTTAAATAAGAGCTGTCAGACCTAACACATTTTTGCCTGAATTATTCATAAATATGTATGATAACAAGAAAAGAAGGATTTGTTATTTGGATTAATCTAGTTAATTTTAATTAACATAACTGACGTATAATTAAGAGTTTCTCCTGAGTAACTTACCTTAACACAGGTTCTGTAGCAACGACGACAGAGATGCACATTCTTTAACATTTTTCTTGTGTGTGCTGTCTTCTCCCATAATATACCTGCTAAGCCTCTTTCTTTTTCCCTTTTATACACAATTAACATTTCATTTAAGATTCCTATATTCCAGGTAGATGTCAGAAGAGAAACAGGTCCTAAAGCAGTAATCACTAACAGCCATGTAAGAAGAGTTCCTTCATGACTAATTGCATTTGACACTAATTGCTGTTTATTGAAGAACCTGAGTGAAACATCACTCTGACATATATATGGTTACCCCCTACACCTGTTGCAATTTGCCATAGTTCCTGCTGTTGGTGCCTCACTTCATAGGGCCAGCCTTCTCATGGCTGCCTCCTTTACCTACACAGAGGTGTGACATGGAGGGGGTTGATGTTTCTTATCCAGCACTGTGATAACTGCAGTACTGATGCACTTCTTTAAAGGACAGTTTTGGGAGGAATTATTCCATCCATACCCTCCTGGCTTGGTTGATACACACAATTCTTCACCTTTCGCTGGCTCTTACAGGAGTGCTGGAATACTGAGTGTCTGACAGTAAATCCTAAACAATAATTTACATCGATATCCCTGCTAAAGGGACACCACCAAAAGTGAGTTATTCCACTCCTTGCCTGGCCAAAGGTCAGAAGCATTGGCTGGGAGTTAGAAGGAGCAACTAATTGGATGCATTGCGACTACCCAACGCAACACTGAAAATAAAAAATCTGAGGGTGTTAATTTTTAACCTGGCTACTTGTCTGGAAAAAAAAAAAAAAATCTATTCAGCTAGAAAAAGCTCCATACTGGGACTTCCTCTAGCAATATTTTTAATTATTTTAACTTCAGCTAATATTTCAAGCCCTTTTTTGAATCCTAATTACTTTAACCATGTTATCTATAATTAATAGTTTAGGTAGGAGAAAGATTAGCGTCAGGGGACCCTTGGTGGATTGATAAGAATTCAAAAACGTTGGAAGAAAAACTTATACAAACAATATGGTAGAAGTCATATTTATTGATAAAAATTAATATATCTGCTATAAAATTTGTAACAGTAATGCAACTGAATATTTATTTTGATGCATAAACCTGAATGTTACATACCAAATACAATACAGTAACACTGGTTTCCTCCTTATTTACATGTTTATGAAAATTGATATGCAATCCATGTTAAAAGAACTTGTAATGGAGAATAGTTACATTAGAAAAATAATATTCTTGATAAAGCATTCTTGAGGAGTCCAATCACATTTTCAGGCCTCTTTCAATAAGGCAAAAATCCCTGGTACAGCATATAACTTAATTTACAAAATACAATAACTTCAGACACATCTTCAAGTTTTCTTTTGGTATGCTTTTCCTCACTGTAAAATTACTTCATTTTCTTACTAAACAGAAAGAACTTTCAATAACGAAACTTAATGAGTTCTACTACATATCACATGTACATCGCTGTAGCTTAGCGACCATAACCGGGCAATCTTTCTCCTTAACTGTTTGCTCAATGAGCTTTTCTTAGATGTAGGACGTAGTATTTTGAAATCATTATGACTGTGGTATCTTTCTTCAGTTTTCATAGGAAACAGATCTGTCACATTTTGAAACTTCTTTAAAAAATTTTATTTTATTTTAGGAACTGGTGCACAACTACATTTCCACTCACAAGAGAACGTCACAAATGTAACTAAAATTAGGCTTGGATAACTTTGAAAACATACTACTATGTGCCCAAACCCAAATTTCTTACTTTAATACTTTATAACCCTGCCATGCTCTAGGAATTCTTCTGCATAGCTTCATTACTAGTCACAGTCAGACAGTTTTAATTCCTTCAAAGGCACAAAACTTCCACCTCTTTTCCAGTGTTGCTCCTACACCCGTGAATTCTTGTTTAAACATGCGTGGCAGTCTCATCAAAAGCATTTCTATCTCATTTGCCGAGATCTGAGAAAGAGAGAAAGGTAAGATTAAAGGGAGAAAGCTGCCCTGTAGATTGGAAAGAGGAAATACGAAGAACAGAAATAAGGGACGGGGGTCGGGTTCAGGAACACACGTCAAAAGAAAACAACTGACCATTATTATTTTTAATTTTCTTTAACCTTAGTCTGACATGGATTTCCAGACTCCACAGAGAGTGCAGATTCCTTGCAGGAATGATTCTGCTTTTGTAAGTTTTGTCCCACTGTAGAATAACTACTACATCGGGGCTGCTTCCACAGTGTTATACAAAATCCACCTAAAAACTACGGTTCCAGTTACACTTGTGAGGAGGCGGAAGCAAACAGGACCTTATTCTTACTTCTCATCCCACAAGCTCTTGAATCCTTCTCCTCCCAGCTCCATCAGTTTTTCTCTTGTGAACAAACACGGGACTTTATTTTTAATTAGCTCACTTTTGTTACCTAGAGTTGAGTAACCAGGGAGAGAACTTCTCCCAGTTTGGCCCAGTTCAGCAGCCCCAGATAACTAGGCAGTGAAAGTCCTGACTCAGCATTGCTCAGCATGTTTTTATGGTCTTGAAACCTTAATAACTGGTCACCTTCCTAATGGGAAAGATGGTCTCAATGTAGAAAACACTTTCACAGAGGCAACCTTTCTGGTATAATCTGGTATAAACGAACCACTTTATCCTACTGCTGCTTCTTCTAAAGTGATGGTCATGAAAGAAACAGTAAAGAAATCTGTGAGTGCTGCCTGTTATCCACAGATATCCCCATAGCTTGGTAGGCTTCTCTGGCAATGATGATATAATTGCGTATTCATATTAGTAGGAACCTTCCATGGTGAAAAGTTTTATTTTTTAAAGCAGCATATGAACATAACATATGTTAATTATCCTCACTCCACCCAAGGGAGGCGAGAAAATATCTATCACCTCTTATTTTCCTGAAGAGTTTAGTGAAGCAGAAAGATGAAATGATTTGTTAAAGGTGGTGCAGAAAATCAGTGTTGGAGGCAGCCTAAAACCCCAAAGCAATCAGGTCCATCTTTTGCATACTGTGATGGCAGTAACGGATAGCTGGTTACCTCGGGGTAATGTATCTGAGCTCTACACTGAGCCCTCAGCCTGCACGGGTAAGCTGACCTTATCATTCCTGTTCAGGTGAGGAATGACAGGCTAACCATGGAAAGTAATTGAAATTAATCTCTGAGATTGCATCTCTGGATTGCGCTATTAGAAAGTAATTTGTTACTACAAGCAGTTACTTCCACAGTAAACCGGCCAGGTCAGATTGTGCAGCTCATGTTTATAATGCAGCAGGTAGGTCGAGTGGTGGCTGCAGGGGCTGATCCGTTGGCACCTCGGAGAGATGGGGACAACGCTCCTTCCGTGAAGGCTATGTCTGCGAGTAAAAAGTTTGATCCTGGCAGCCTCGCAGATGCCAACAGGTTACTCAGTGCGGGGAAATTCAAGGATGGAGCCCACAGACATGCTCAGGGAGGGATTTCTCAAGGGGGAGAAAGGTGAAGAGCTCAGTGGGCAGAAGCAATGAGCAGCAGGGTGGAGCCCAAGGAGACCATTTTAAATGATTGCTGCTGTCACTCAAGAGGTACAGAGCTGGAGGGGCCAGTGAGGGGGAAAGCAGGTGAAATTTGGCCAAATGCTGTGTGTTAAGGAAAGACTTGAGAAAGGACGGAGGAGATTGGGCAGGCTGGGTGCTGCAGGAACTGGGGACAAGATGAAGGAAGGTGTACATGTGGCAGATCAGGGAATAGAGAAGCAAAAGAGGAATGGTTGCAGGTGTGAAGCTCTGGATGTCTCAGGCCTTGATAAAATTAGATTTCTTTTTTTTTTTGTATAATTTGAAATTCACCAGTTTCTCACCTCTTTCTACTGTCCTTATCCCTCACTCCCTTTTTGCTGTGGCCAAGAGTGGACTGTAAAGCACTAGCACACCTGAGCTGTCATGGCCTGAAGATAGTGTCTAAGAACTTCATTGTCCTTCTTCACTCCTCCACACGACCTGTCTTATTTCCAGTGGGCTTCTAGCTCAGCATCTCCTCTGCTTTTAGCTATACTTTTTTTCATAGAAACAGAGGAAGGATCCTCCAGGGGCAGGAAGCAGCTCATCAAGGTAGCCCATCACAGCAGCTAGAAGGTGACCTTGGCTATGGGTGGCATGGCTGAAGGAAGTGTTCAGGAACAAAGTGCTACCAGGATCAATAAGCACCACACAAGGAGTGCCACTCATGCTCTGAGTCCACCACCATAGCTGCATCCTCCTAACTCCATGTTGCAAGAAGATCTAGGCAAGTACCATCACCTCCATGTCCAGTGGAAGTATTGGCAGATGTAGATCAGAGCTGTGGCTAACCACGGGATGACCCCTGCATCTGATAAGCGTCTCAGGTAGTCTGGCATCCTGCAGAGCTCTTGCTTAGCACTTAGAGTACCATTCACCTGCTCAAAGGTGGCTATTTCACAGCTGAGCTTCTCACGCTTGAATTGCTTAATATTCACTGGGAGGAACAGGCACTTTTGGAGCTTGATTTCATCTCATACTACAGTCGATATTTAAAAGTAAGTCGATCAATCTTATCCTACAGGTATGTATTGACTATGGACTGTACGAACTGATGCATTAAAAACCACTTTTCACGCTGTAGTCTGTTGACCTCAGTTTTGTGTTGGCCACGCCTTCTCTGAGTTTGGCCAACCAACTCCTTTATAAGGCCCTCTCCGCTTCCATGAGATGAAGGGTACGCTTCATGGTCCATTCACGTGTTCATGAAAGTTCATGTTCAGCGTGAGCCATGACTAACGAACCCTTAGAAGAACCAACTCCTAAACCCCTGCTCATTTTAATGGAAAGGACTACACCTGCGTCTTGTTCTGCTCTCTTTCTCCTCAGCTGCATTTCAGGATCATGTATCATATAATCAGCTGCTAGACTCTGCCATTTAAAGCTCTGCTCTTCTCTGCCACAAAGAATAGCTAAATAGCTCAAGTCAAAGACCTCAACACAAGCACGTGCACTGCAATCTACAAATGAATAAAGACTTCAAACCCCAAAGCCCCATATCCCATTATCTTTCTAATGGAAACGCACAGAGAGTTTAACCTGCAGTAAAGAATAATACAATATTTCTATAGAGAAAACAGATTTTGATTAAATTTTTTTACCCTAGAGTCCAACTGCTGCATATAAGACCAAAGATACTCTATATTGGCTCCAAAAGGGTGGACGTGAAGAAATGTGGATATGATACCTGTATTAAAAACAAACGCACACCAAGTATTGAAATTACCTCAGACAATATATCATTAAAATAAGCAAAATAATTCTGCATACTTTGCTCTTGCTTATTTTTTTCAGTATGAATTATGATTCTTATTTTTCTTTCACAACCCAATAAACATAACAAAATGGCACATTTTTAATACAGTCATAATAACATGGTAAACACAATAGCTCATCTTCAGGAATGACAGCAGTTCGCAAGTAAGTGACCAAGATAATATACTGATGAATAAAGGAATTTCTAAACAAAGACTTGCTGGAAGCATTTCAACTACCAATTTTATGCTTGATTTACCAATATAAAATTGTGGATATTGTAATGGTAAAATTATTACTTTTTTCCCCTTCACTGGATGCTCTGTTGTGAAAATGTTTCACATAATTTTGTCAGAAACCTCACTCCCTCAAATTTTTCTAGTAATTACGCTGATGCTGGTTATGAAAAGTGTTTAATCCATATTATCCTTATCTGCTGCTGAAGAAAACACAAATCCTGTATGACATATTCACTTTTTAACTTTATCTTAAAAGAGAGCCAGTTCTATCTGTCTTTGTTGTTATTTACAGGATTTTTGTAAAAGGTATGGGAACAAAAATGGCTTAGGAGGAGTCAGAATCTAAGTCTACACATTTTTCCTCTAGTGAAAATCAAGTGACAGCATAATAATGATGGCCAGAGAAAACCAGATCTGGGGCATCGGAATTGCTATTAAAAGCACTTTCAAATTTCTCCTCTTCTAAATAAACAGTGAAAATACAAAATGGCATGTGTGTTACTCACTGTTTGGGGAGAATTGAACTGTAAGAATCACAGCAAATATTTTCAACTCTGTTTGGATGGGTTTCTTAGCTGAGCCACCCTAGGGGAAGTTCCTTATATTTAAAGCATAAACACCAGGATTAAAAATGCTTACAAATGACAAAAATGGGTCACTGTATCTTGTGTACTGCAGGCCATGCTGCTTTCTTGATGCTGAATGAATTAGGATAATCTTGGATTTCATTTTTCCCCAAATACTGGCTATGGTTGAAAATGATAAGTAAAATTTAACTCATTTTAGACTGGCTTTGCAAAGAACACCTTTTTTCCTCCCTCTTTTTCCAATAGCATTTGCAAACTTCTGATCCTGCAAAGGGAGGGGCATGTATTTAATTTTATCCTATCACAAGTTCTACCAGCAGTAGCTGCCTTTGTGCCTGACCATAAGCACCCACACAAGAGCTCTTGAAGCAAACGCCAAGACCATCACACTTGGATGGGTTGACTGGAAATCCAATTTGTATTCAAATCACATTTTACCAGTGGCGTTGCATTTGTTATGTGTGTTCCCAAGGCTTTCCAATTCAGGCTGTTCAAAGCTAGTTCCTTTATATAATGTAAATAAAACGTCACTTGACAAAATTTTGTAGTTATGGACTGGAGTTCCATGGATAACTTTTCAATGTTTTTTTTTTCTTTGATGTTCTTTTCCTCTAAGACAATATTGGCTTTTGTAAAATATAGACAAACTTAGTGAATGGGTGGATGCAGGGCTCATTCTTGCCTTGCCACGTCTGAACATGCCTCAGAGGAAGAGATAACAAGAAATCCATCTTGAGCAATCTCTTGCCTTTGAAGTGTGACAATGAGGCAGTTGTGGGGGTTTTATGACCAGTAATATTTGGACTGAGATGACACTGTTTATCTGAGTGTGCCACTGGACAGCTAGTGGATGGGACCCACTTGGGGCCACTGCCACCACTTGTCACAGTCAAATAATGAGTGACCTAGAAATAGCAAGTTATTTATTCTGCACTTTAAATCCCATCCTTGCTACCCTTCTCACAGTAGTTGAACAGATCAAATACGGTCCATTAAGATTAAAAGTTCCAAAATTTATTATAACAAGTGAAATGAAATCAAGTCTGTACATCCCAGTGTTCCACATCTCACCAGTCACAGGAAGTTTGTGTACTAAGCCCTTAACACTTAAATATATTCTTCACTTTTAGATGACCTTTTTGGTCTGAACTGTCTTTTTCCATGCCCCAGCAATAAACCAGCAACTTACCTGGTGTTTAGCAGATGCAAATGAGTTGCATTTAAAGACATTAAGGTAGTTTTGTAACTATCACCTACCAGGATACCGCTGATTTTGTGAAAAGACCAAACCAAAGACATG